>NW_024041151.1:15029229-15219229 GCF_014851395.1 Micropterus salmoides | reverse complement strand
CCAGGTTAGCTACCCCAAAATATGATTGAAAGAAGATACTAATTAAAGGTACTTAAAACCTGGAAAGAAAAAAAACACCTCTTCCAGCACAGTCAATAAGAACACAAAGTGCCAAAAAGATTATATATTATATATATATATTATAACTGATATTTTGTGGGAGTTTCTTATCCAATTCTTTAAACACATACGGAATGCAGTATGAGCATGTTAAATGTGTTGACAGGATGTTGATGTGAAAAGTAAGAAGTAAGATCCAAGAAAAAGTAACCTCAATAATCTCTAAAATCCTACCTTCACAGTGCAGTCTTTGGAGCAGGAGGAGAACCGGTGGCCCCTGTGAGAGAAAGCCAGGTGGAGGACTTGGTCACTGTGCTCTCTCAGCGTCTGAACCTCCACACAGGGGATGCAGTCAAACAGACGCCTGAACTCCCTGTACCACGACACTGCCGCTGCACAAAGGTAGATCAGAAGTTATTTAAAGCTGCAAATCAGTCCAAACATCTATACATAAAGCTGTCATCAGTGTTGTTTTGTGCCATAAATATATCTAACAGACTTTGTTTTCATCTGTTGAACACACAATTATAATTATCTACCTGGGTGTCGGGGAACAGAGCGTGGTATGCGGTAGTAGCTGTAGAACAGCTCCCTCCAAAGGAACTCATCTCTGGAGACAGCCAGCCACTGTCTGCAGGTCAGACTCGCTCTCAACACGGCATCATGGGGCAGATGCAGGAAGATTTCTAACACCAGGCTGTCCGGCAGAACTGGGCCACAATCCATCCTAACATCCTGCGTACCCCCCGCGCACACACACACATATGTACATGGAAGTGATGTTATATGAAAGCAACCACAATCCTGTAGCACACAGTTTCATAAGTCATATTTTTTGTTACTTTGCACCAATACACAACTTGAGGCTCCACCTTTACTGGGACTAATTTCAGCCTGACAGCTGAGAGATAACATACTGGTGTATGTTACAATGTACAGACAGCACTGAACTGTGCTCGGAGCTCTTGCTGTCAGAGCAACTCATTAAAGCTATCATCCTCATATTTGTAGAGCTGCAACTGACACTTCTCACACGCTCTCACGACATACAACTATTTTCTCAGGTATTGGTAGACTTTTATTTATTTATTTAATTATTATGAATTCTAATTAAATGACGGCATTAGTCTCGTAATGTCAGAAAACACATATGTGGGAAAGATTTTGAATGTAAAGAAAGTTTTGAATATGAGCAGAAAACCTGCTGAAACCCAGGAGCTATTAAAGTCCAGGAGTTTATAACTGAATTGAAATGAATTAATTTATCATTGACATGAAAACATGCCACAATCACGTTTAAAGAGGTTACTTCCTCAAACAAAAACACAAAAGAAGAGGGAAGACTAAATCATGAAAAAAAGATAATTAAATAATAATAAAAAATCCACCATAAATGGATGCAGAAATGGCAGAAATTGGAACAAAAATTTTATAGATGAAACTAAGTGTTTAATACTAAAGATATTTTGGGGGAGGACCCTCAGACCCACCACTACATAAGTGTCCCCTCCATTGTTAAAGGAAAACCTACGGTTTTGCATTTTAGCAACTAAAATACTTCATAAATTCTCTAGAATGCAAGAAAAACTCCCAAATGACAGGTAAGGTTTGATCTCCCAATTTAGACTGTGAGGTTGGCAAGAATGCTGATCACTGATCTGATTCACGTTTCATCTAAACATATTTTAAAATTATGAATGTGGCTGCTGATGTTTTTCAGAGCGATGACCCGGACCCCTGCGGTGAGTAATGCCAAATCCGACATTCTCAATATCGAATCTCACTCCAAATTAAATAGAAAAGTTGGCAGCCCTGATATTTGGCATGTCAGTGCATCCACAAGTACTCCATTATGGACACTGAACTTAATGGCTTAACGTTTTGCTCAGAGTTGTCAAAGAAACAGTGCCAGTGTGAAGGAGGGGCTTACGATATAACGTTATGTACATAAGCATGGTCGTTACTGGAACAGAGCCATGGTAGCGTGGCATTTCCTCAGTTACAAGCTAACATACACCTACAAAATTATGACTGCCATGTGAACTAAACGTTATAAAAATGAATCAGTACCCTTGTCTAAGTCTGAGTAGATGTGTGCAGCTGTACTGAACTATCTACCGTGTGAAGATGACCGAACATGGACATTTGTGTCGCTTTGCGTAAAAACTCATAACAAGTTACTGTGTTTACACTGAAGACAGCCTTCCTGCTAACCTGCGACACATTAACTAGCTAAATGTCGGATAACTACAGGGCGTTTGTGTGAGTTTAAGCAAAATCAGTTACGAGCTTAGTGTGCAGCTATGCTGGCCCCGATATGTCAGTCAAGCTAACGTTAAGCTAGCTAATATGTTAACAAGCAAGCTAGCTGTTAGCTGACATTTTTTAACTTTCAGCTACATCTGACAACATTTATTTCTAACAACGAGCGGCTACTTTTATAAGCCAATGCTTTCGTTGCACTAGTTTATTTAGCTTCGCTCTGTGTAAAGTTGTTGACATAAACTGTGACCCACCTGCTGGATCTAAGTATGTTGGAGAGAAAATCAAGCGGCTAGCTAGCACTGAAAGCTAGCCACAGAAAAATGACAACAGACCACCAGCTGCTGTGAAGCGACAAGACTCTACTAACAGATATCAGCATCATCGCTCCAGCAAGGAATCGATTGATTCCGTATTTACAGATAGCCTCCATTGTCCTCTTCTCACGTACACAATCTCCCTCAACAGATTTGTGTTTTCATCCATCTCTGTTTATAAGAACTTCTTTCTAAACACGAATTTGGTGTTTTAAGCAGAAAAACTGTAATTATCCTTTTCAACAGTCTGTTCATGAAAGGAGAAAGGTTTAATGAGATTTATTTAATTAATTTAATTTAATTATTAAAAGTATGATAGTTTATACAAGCAAATTAACTTTCTCAATAAATAACCATATTAATATTTACTAATTCATCAATATTATTTGCTAAGATAATTCAATCCATATTTCTTCTTAATCTCATTTCAGATAAGGTATATGTTGAGTGGAGAATTATTTTCTTACTTGCAATTATTGTATTTAGGGTTGCCCCTCAGAAACTGATGAAGTAGTAGCCTAGCACTCAAAAGTGTGTTAACACTCTGTTACCTGTTGTGTTAAGATGACTGTTCCCAGGATGAAAAACCTTACAAACAACCCTACAAATGTGCTCCTTTTTATCTGTTAATCAGCCAAAAAAATAAGCCTGTATTTAATCAGATTCAAGGGCATTGAATTTAGTAGGGATTGCAGGGACATGGCCCGTCTACGGAATTGTCCCTAGCAATAATTTTGATCAAAACAATTAGTATATAATCACGGTTGTCTGTCAGTTTCAATCAATGTCTTTGGTACACAGACTGTTAATTTTTAATTAAAGGATCTGAATACTTCTTCCACCACTGCTGATTTATCATTTAGCTATTTGATTTTTCTTTTCTTTACCTTTCTTAAAGGGATAAGAATATTCTATATTATGTTTTAGATATTTTTACTTCCCAAAACAACATTATCAAAGTTATTTTACCTTAATACTGTAGGTAGCACAAACAGAATTTAAAATGTGTAATGGGGTGTATAGCTGAGGAGAAACATGATTTACTGACATGGTGAGACATCTGTGAAATTGCATGTTGTTTTCCCTTGAGAATAGTTTTTTTAACTTGTAAAAACTAAAACACATACAAACACCATGATGATGACAACTGAAAAGTCATTTTGGTGGCCTCTCCTAAGCAAAAATCTTGAGACCATTGTTTCCTATTATTCCTATTGCTGTTTGTAATAACTCTTAGCTTTATGGTGAAATGGGTGAGAGTGTAGATTGAGAAGAAGGAGGTGTGCATAAAGCATTGTGTCACTATATTTCTAAATATTTCCTCACAAAAACTGACATATAGGCCTACATCCCAGACAGTCTTCACACCCCGATTGCAGTTGTTATCATATATGATTATTTTATTTTTGTTTTTTATCTATATACATTGTATGAAAATATAGCTCAGCAAAAACGCATACACTGTTATATGTTAATTACTGTCAGTGGCAATGTCTCATTTGTTTTACAGTTTTAATGTCAATGAAGTAAACATACAATGGGAAAGTTAAGGAACAACACCCAGTCGCCTAACATTTCCAGTATATGTGTGATGGCTCAGTTCACTGACCTCAGAGGGAGGTGAACGGGGCATCAGTCAGTGGAGTACTAGAGTCTGTGCAACCGAGAAACGCTGTGTCATTGTCTTGTAGTGTCATTGCACACACATCTTTACACTTGGCACATGGGAGCAGATGAGCTGGACTTCAAGACTAACTCCTAAAGGAAGCATTAGAGCTGAACTATGCTGTGACTATTATTCTCTGGTAAGTACTAAAACTTTCTGAGACAAATTTATAGCAAGTTTTTAAACAGACTTTATCATAGTAAACAGGATTTACAAAGAAGATACATCTGTGAATGGCATATTTTTTCACAATAGTTATTCTTTTCACTGTGTTGCAAAATTAATTTGAATTAAGTCTAGACTTAAGACATGAAAATGCATAGTACAGCAGGATTGTACTGTGTAAAATGGAGCGTGTTAAACCTGATAGGGGTGGGATCAGGTTACCTGCTATAACATTATCTCAGCAGAAAAGACATGTGGCTGATACTACAAACAGATAAAAGAAGGATCCCTGTCTGGTTCACTATGTCTTCCTTCAGCACTGCGCAATGCCGCTGAATGCATAGTCTCCTGCTGTGGCTCCTCAAAGAAGGACAGGACATCAGCAGGATGCCCATACCAGTATAAAGGTGCAGCTCGTTTGGGTGAAATTGGACCATTTTGAAATAATGATCTATGTACCTCTGATGGCTAAACTGTCCTGTTTTCCTCACTGAGCAGGGCAGAACGTGTGGACAGTCTCAAATGATGGAACAAAATCCACTCAAAATCATCCCTAATTGCTCCCAGCAGAGTGGACAGAAGAGATGCACATTTCCCCACCACCCGATTTACCTCTCAAGCGTATTTACTTGATCTTTTTTGCTCTGTGCTTGTTTTAATGATGACTTGTCCTAAAACTCCTGGTTGGGAAGTTGGATGATGTCTGACAGCTGACAAGTGCAGCAGTGGCTCAGAAGTGGCTTACAATTTCCTGTATGTACCAATCATTTATATGGTATGAAAGTGGCCAGCACAGCAAATTAAACCTGAGAATTGAATAAATTGGTTGTCAAAATCATGTCATTGTCTGAGTCATAAAAGTGTCCTTACGCAGTTTCTCCAGGAGAGGCCGGCATTTTTCTTAAGAGACTCTTACTTTTTCTTGAGTATGTGTCGCCATCATGTGGAAAAAACAACTGCAGGAGAAAATTACCGTCAGAGTGAAGAAAAAAAAAAATTCAATAATAACCAAGAGAAAACAATATTGAATAAGACATAAATTCGATTTATTTTTAATTACTCAGTATCATTAGGAACTTGTCAAATGAGAGTGCGTATTTTACAAGGGAGTAAGCCACACTTGAAGCAGAGAAGCCGACCAAAGCCTGCATGGACGGTTCCATGTAGGCCCAAAAATGACGTCAAAACCCTGTGACATCCCGTCGCACATGAGAGATGTAACCGTATTGCTTAGATTATAAACTCTCAGTGAATCTAAAACAACTAGGCTATTCGGCCATCAGTGACGCTGCGTTGGGTCTTGCAGGTGAGCCTCGTGGGTGGGCTGATTAAACAGTAACGATCCAAGTCAGACAAACACACTGAGCCAAGAAACTTTTTGTTTGTGCAGCTATGCAGCTACCAGAATTACGGTGTTTCTGCCTTTGTTCTACGTCATTAAACCACGTTTATGCTGCGCGATCATGCGCAGAAGACACAGGTTTCACTGCTCTCCATTCAAACCAGCGGGTTGGCCTCGTCCCATAATATACTGTCTATGGTATTTTAGCAGACTAGATCAGCCATTCACATCATAGTGCACATAATGTGTGTGACATACATAAAGTGTTTGTCGGTTTCTCGAGGGACGAGGCAGTTTTATTTAAAGTAAAAGCATCATCAGTAAAACTCTTCTGATATGACCAACAAAAACGAGCCATTAAATTATTTGGCAAAGGGTGTGTTTCTTCGTAATGATTTTTCTCAGTAAAATAAGTGTTTAAGTGATGGAATCTTAGGCAGATTTCCTATTTTATCTAACACTTGTTAAAATTAACTTCAGATCTCTTTTTTGTTTGGAGTACAATTAAATTGACTAGATTATCATATTGAATCAGCTTAGACTGATGTAGTCAGAAAATCTCAGTCTTTGGTCTGGATTTTACTCTCTTTTAAGAACAGGTTATAATGCATGCAGCTTCTACAGGTGAAATGGAGCCAGTCACTGTCAACTAGTGACAGAACAGGAAAAGAGTGTATATGCTGAGTGTTTATGATTGACTGGGGAGATTTCAAAGCAGCAACAGGTGTTTTGATGGGTGAGTAACTGACATACCATTACTTTGCTAGAACTCTACAATAATCACCATCATAAATGTAATATCATATTTATTTAGAATAGAAGAAATCACAAATGTATTTACATTCACATGTACAGTAGCATACAATACAATTTTACAATTACATAATAGTACAGAATACAGTCTGTGCAAAGTTAAAGTGACAGTTTACAGTGTGGGACGATGCAGCTGAAACAATGTACACTTGTGGCCACATCCCTTAGTTTCTACTCACTCTACACAAAGACTGTTGTTTGAAAGTACTTTTCACCTGAGCTGGTGAAGATGTGATAAAAATAAAAAAAACTCACATTTGTGGTGATATATTCTACTCACACAGAGAAGCATTAATAACAAAGTATCTTGAGTTGTTTTTCAGCATACTGTATTTCTGCTTTCCACAATACAATCATTAAAATATCTTTCTGCTGGAATTTGGATCACATGAAAGCCAAAGAAACAAGGAATACAAATAAGGTGACACACATTTAAATGTCTTTGTGAGATGCTTTAGTGTCACATCAACTCCAACAACAATGTATTTCCTTAATGATGGCCTGTCACATCCGGATGTCCCTTTACGTCTCCACTACAGCTATAATCTAAAGTGCAACGTTGTTCTGAGTGACTGTCCCTGTCTGTCCTGTCATCATAGCACCATGGTGGGAATGTGGTGCACCAGGGGCATCTGGTGCTGGTGGGGCATGGCTGTGATCTGTGAAGTTGGAGGGGACACTTGGGATTGCACGTCGGCGGCGTGCGCCGCCGGTTTGTGCCGTGCGCTCTTCTGGTGCGCCCTCAGGCCCGCAAGCTGCGAGTAGGCGCTCTGACAGACGTGACACTTGTAGGGCCGTTCGCCGGTGTGCAAGCGGACGTGGTTTCGGAGCGTGGACGACTGGCTGAAACGGCGGTTGCAGAAGCGGCAGACGAAGGGCTTGTCCAGAGTGTGGATGCGCATGTGGGAGCGCAGGTTGCTGCGGGAGTTGAAGCCGCGATGACAGATGACGCAGCGCATCCGACCGGCCGTGATGGAGGAGGGTGGGGAGCAGGCGGAAGGGCCGTCACAGGAGTGGGACTCGTCTGGGAGAGGAAACAAAGAAGAGGGAGATCAGTTCAAGCCCTTAGGCTACAGATAAAGTTTGATACGGATGGGTCCTTCATCTGTAGGGTAGCCTAAAGAATCAAAAATCTGTAGGCCTATCTAAAAATGTATCGCTATGAAATAAACTGGCTAACACTTGTCCACCGTAATGACATTCCCTAAAGCCATGACACCCACAGACAATTAAAACAGGTTGTGACATTGATCCGTAAAATTAGGCTACTCACCATTCCTGCTTTTCTTCTGCTGTTCTTCATCTGCTCCTGGAACTCCGGGAATTCCCAGGAATGTGTTGTGGGTGTTTCCATACCAGACAAGAAGCTCCTGGTCTGGTGGGATGGTCTGACGAAGGAAGGAAATAGGCCAAAGTTCAGCCAATCTACACGTGACTTTAGTTTGCTGCTCTGTGACTGTTGTAACTGGGAGCCATACAGAAATCAGATATTCATTTCCCATATTGGCCAACAGGTGGCGCTGTTCTAAAGGACATTCTATTCTTGGTGGTCGTCAATAAAACCCCATAAAGCCACCCAAGGCCCCGAGACCCACAGCATTATTTTTGCAAGCTGCTGAACAGAAACAGAGTTTGAGTTCACTCTCACCTCCACCGCCTTGTAGAAGATACTGCTGCCGATCTGCACCACTTCCAGGTTTTGCTCCTGTTCATTCCGGGCGCACTTGATGTAAGTCATCCAGCTGCGCTGATCCTCCTGGCTGGCATCGATGAAGTAGCGCACCGTGCCGTCTTCGTTGAACACCTGAGCTCACACAGCAGCAAACACCGCGTCACAAGCCTATATATAATCTATCAACAGGAGCCTTTCCTGCAGGCTGAATGAATGAAGTGTAGACTGCATCAGAAACTTCAGCTCACCTCCCACATGAGGTTGTTATTCTTGAGCAGGTCCACGTGTTCAGGGGACAGGACCCTCCCTGTGAAAGGGCCCATCTCGGTTCCTGCTTTGATCCAAGTCTTTGAGAAGATGCCCAGGCCTTCTCCAGGGATGGAGCTTTGGGCGATGATCACTTCAGTGGGCAGCACAAGGCTGGACAGCTTCTGCACCTCTGCAAGTATAAAGAACAAATATAAGCATGGAAAATTGAATCTAAAGTGCCAGCGATGTTAGAAATAGAAACTTTGCAGCCATGTCTTCAAACAGATTTTCTAAAATTGTGCAGGAGTAAAACTGCACATAAATGTAATTCGGAGTAAGGCATTGCAGAGCTGTTGTTCAGCGGGGTGAGCTGATGCCAAAGCGCCTCATGAAACAGGATTGCTGGAAAAGTCCTGAAAGCAGCAAATGGACTGGATCTTATTTTGGTCACGAAATATTAAGCTACACCTTATCCTCCGTTTAATTCGATTATCTAGTTGAATTGAAAGTTTTTGTTGTGCAGAGAAACCCCCTCGGAAAGCATTTTCATCCGCATTGAAAAAGGAAAAAAAACCTTGCGCTTCTTTAATGTCAAAATCAAAGTTCTTTTTGAGGCTGCGAAAAAGCCCGTGCGAATAGGGGTTAAATGGTCCTCTATTGCCCAGGGTCCAGCAATTTGTCATGCTTCAGATGTGATATTCATTAAACTTTACTGGAAAAGAAACGGCTAATTCCAAATTCATTATCCTTTTAAGAACTTTGTAGCAATAAATTTGCGCTGAATGAAACGAGGACTTGTTTAAAAGACTCAGGAATTTCTGCAACAAAAAAATGGAAAGGCGATTAGATGGTTGACATGCAATGAATAGCATTAGATTTAGCCTTCACGGTGCATTATCCGAGGAACAGCAAATCTTTTAAGGGGAGAGAAAGAGAAAAGCTCTGGAGCCCCATAGCTGCCAAGAGAGGAAAAGAGACTGTCCGGAGATTGATGAATGCGGGATAAAAACCCGGGACATCTCAAAGAAAGAAAACCTTTCTCTCCTCGAGGTTTAAGTGGAAACTTTCCCAGGTCAAGCACAAAGTTAACCAAATGAATTTAATGCCCTGCGTCTTTCAATCAGCGACAGTTACACGCCTAACAAGCCACAAACACGAGGTCTCAGAGCTCTGAAAGGGTTAATACGTTAAATGGGTCGCAGAAAACTAAAATGCAGAAAACAGCAACTAGTTGGTTTGGGGAAACTTTGGGAAATAAAATGTTTGCGAAGACAATGAATCCTGTTTTAGTTTTTGGGGGGCACATTGTGGGATCTTTTAGAAAATGATGATATTATTTATTTAGCTGTCAGTGGAAAAAAGAAACATTTCTCTTTGGATTTCAGTGATACACATTTGTAGGAAATTATTTACAATATAATATAATCAAAACAAATATTTAGGTAATGAAAAATATAATCAAATTTTGATTTTTATTGCTAAAACATTTAGCTTGAATAAAACGCTTAAACTCACTAAAGTATGGTACAAAAGTGCAATTAAAACCTTCCAAACACGCACAACAATATGATAAAACCAGTCATGGCTAAAAACGAAAAAAAAACAGCATGTCAGCCTACCTCCAGCGAAGGACTGAGCCAGCACCTCAGCGGTGAAGGCGGTCTTGGGGCTGCTGCCGCTCTGCCGCTCCTCCGCCAGGTGTTCGCCCAGCACGTTCCTCCACCTGCCGTACAAGAAGCTGTGCAGGATGTCCGAGGTGATCACGTCTGACAGCGAGCGGCTCGGACACTTAAATCCAGACTTGAGAGCCAAAGCGTCTGCGGGTAGTACGGAGCCCATGTTGCAAGGCGCAAGAGGGGTATAAATATGACAACCACGGTGCAGCTGCAAATCAGCGATAAAAGAAGAAGAAGAAGAATAAGAAGTGGACACCAATAGCTGCTCCTAAGTCCGCCCCTCTGCTCCAAACTCTCTGTGCGTAAAGCTGCCCTGCCTGGCTGCAAGGGTCTCTTTATATAAGTGGCTAGTGTGACCGCTGTCTAATTACTTATTAATGACACACCCCTCACCGCGTGGACCTGCCTGCTGCACCGCCACACACCAGCAGAGCCATTAAAAACACAGAGGAGAGAGAGAAAGAGAGAGCGAGCAAAACTTAGTTTATAGTAATTATCTGCACTTAATGCTTGACATTAAATTACTGCAACATGTTTGTTCAAAGCTGCAAATGCATGCTGATTCGATAAAATGACAATAAAACATTTTAAAATATTTTTAAGATCGAAAACGGACAGAAATCAAAACTTTAAAGTGCTTAAAAAGATTAAAGAAAAAAAATGTTATAGCGCAAATTATGAATAGACTGCTCTCGGTTGTACATGTAAATAGCCTACAAAATTAAAACAATTTTACGCTGTTTTAAATTAATGCACAACTAAAACGAATGAAAAGCATTTGTGTGAGTTAAAGCAACACGTTGAGTGTTTCTGTCCGCAGAAGTGGGTCATTGAGTCTGGGAGCTGCTCGCCCATTTTTTTCTCAGGCATTTCGTATTCATGCGCTGGTAATATTATTTTTTTGTGAGGAGTTTAGCGCGGGAATGACAAGAATGGAAACAAGCTCGAAGTGGGCTTTTTTTTTACAGCATTGTTCGCATGCAAAAAATGCAAAGCTGCTTTGACGTGGTTCACTTTTTCAAGCCCTTGTTTAGGTAAGCGGTTTAATATTCATGGATGTTCGGAGCCCCCTCGGTATTGTGACAACGTTTAGATGAGTATATACGGGCCTTTTCTTCTCTATAGTCACAGTCCTCTGTGTTTTTTCCTCTCTTGCCTATTTTTCGGGCTTGATGGACTGGGGCTAAATGGGCAGTTTTCCTTCTTTTCCAGCAGAGAGGACATCTTTATTCCATCCCCGGCTCACAGGTTTCCTATTCAGCTCCCCTCCAAGTAATGTCAGGGCCCTGAAAAGTGCTGCAAATCAATCTTTCATGGTGTTTTGAGGGCAATTTGACATCCATGCACTCTTCTTTTCACTCCAACAACTACAAGGGGATTGTCCGAAAAAGTGGGAAAGTTGTGCGCGCTCTCTCTCTCTTTCTCTCTCTGGACGAATATGGACTTCAACGTAGCCTAATGGGAAAGAAGATATGGCAACTAAATACAATAGCGGAGGGTTTTTTTGTGGAGCTGCAGAGATAGTGAAAAGGCAAGGTGAGTGACAGGGCACGAAAAAAGATTACTGTGAAACAGCTGCTTTTTATGAGCGGGCCCCTCCTACATTTGTCTCCTTTTCCCAGATGAAATTTCTCTGCTCTTTCAATGGGATTCTTTCTCATCTAGATTGATTTACATTTATAGCATTCATTGCACAAATCCGGGGACGGGGGGCGGGTCTGCTTCTTTATTAAAGAGGAATTAAATGAATTGAATTGGGGTAACGCATGGATTTGATTTGCTTATTTATGCATTAACCTATGGCATTATTTGGAGCTGGTAAAGCCGCGGGCATGTCAGCAATAGCAAATCATCCTGCTTAGCTGTTCCATTGTAAAACAATTTACGCTATTATTCTGTCCATTTAAAGCCTATCAATTTAATGTGGATGATTGACAATTATTGCACAAAGAATGCGGTAATTGTTTTATTTCAAAGAGCTGGTGGGAAACCTATCAAAGAAAATAATTTGTTTGTAGATAAATAGCAGAGTTCACGCTCCTGCAGGGAAAAGTGGAGAAAATAGATTTAAATTGTTAAATTAATTTCGACTTTAATGACAACGCATAATTATAAAATAAAATGAGAATGTTACATTTTTGTTTGAAAAGCTTTTTTTTTCTTTTCCTGTATTTTGCTGCGTAAATGTAAGAATTTTATCCGAAAAAGGTGAGTTATCCTGTTTTAAAAATTATTCCCATTAAAAACGCGTTGCTTAAAATATTCCTAAAAATCACTGGCTCAAATTTCAGACCTGCTGCAGGGAAAACACACACACACACACATATACACAAACACACAAACTTCTCCAAATTGCTGCCGTCCAACCAGCTGCGGGATGAACGACTGGAGAGTCTCGCGGGATCCTTCACAGCGTCATTAAAAACAGATTACGGTAGCTGCCACAGTGTGGAGGATACTGAAGATCGGCTCATCTGTTGCAAAGGTGAGAGAGGTGCAGTCCCTCCTCCTGCTCCTTCTCCTCATCCCCGGTAAAATAAATAAATAAAAAGCCCCCACTCCTCTCTCGATGGACAGGACAGGGGGGGAGTCAGGACACCTGCTGTATGTGGAGGAGCTGGAAGTGTGTGCACCTTTATTTACAGTGAGAAAAACGGTTTTAAAATTGTTACTGAAGCACTACTTTAAACATTATGACCCAAAACACTAAAATACTAAAACATGCTGGATGCATTAGATTCATTGTATTTTATTCCTCTAGCAGTGGTGGAAAGTAACTAAGCACATTTACTCATCAAGTAAAGTTTTGATGTACTTTACTTAAGTAATTCCTTTTTATACTATATTATACTTCTAGTATACTACATTTTAGAGGAAAATATGTTACACCACTACATGTATCTGACAGCTTTAGTTTCTTTGAGATTTCAAATAATTTTTACTAAATATAGGTTAATTACCTAATAAAAGATGATGTAAAGTTAAAGATGCATGTAGTTGCAGCTAGTTTCACTTTCATCAGCTTCAACATTAAAGTCTTGTCCATAAATGATAAAATATATGATATGGGCCATTCTACATAACAAGTACTTTTACTTTTGGAGTATATTTTGATGCTAATACTTTGACTTGAGTAACATTTTTGAATACATGACTCTTACTTGTAGCAGAGTATTTCTACACTGTGGTATTGCTACATTTACTAAAAGATCCGAGTACTTCTCTAACATATAGACAATCACAACAGATCAGTAAGACTGGGTGAGAAAACCATTCATTGCTATAAAAAGCGGTTACTGAATGGGCCTTAGTGGTGAAAGAAATACTCAGATCTTTTCCTTAAGTAAAAGTAGATAAACCACAATGTCCAATTAACTCCATTACAAGTAAAAGTCCTGCATTTAAAATGTTTTTCTTCAGTAAAAGTACAGAAGTATTATCAGAAAAATGTATTTAAGTGTCAAAAAATCATATTTGAAAGTAACATTCTAAAGTAACTATTAACTAGCTGACAAAAAAGTAGTTGAGTAAATAGTACAATGTTTGCCTCAGCTTAGTGCAAGTATAAAGTAGCATAAAATGCAAATAGTTAAATGTACTTTATCACTGGATACAACACACAAGAAAATGGCAGTAAAAACATGTCAAAGAATCATAGTTTGAATATATGCAAAATACAGAAAACAGAATGTGTATTTTGTGTGTATAATATTTTGTTTGTTGAGAGAAGAGTTCTTTGATGTGCTTGGTCATCTATGAAGTCAGATTGTGGATATATTAAAATATTTAAGGACACGCATGAGAGATGTACACAGAGATGAACATCTCTGAAGATGCAGAAATAAGTTGTATTAAGATGTGATGCAGTGATAGCGTTTGACAATTTACCAACACATGCATCTTCAAGTGTACTTCAGACTGCATTAAACTAATTGTGTAGCAGAGGAACATTAAGAACTTGTACCGATAGTATAGATATTGTACTTGCATAATATTGTAATCATGTCCCTACTTGTCAAGTCAGCATAAAATCTCAAATATGCCTCACAGCTTTACAATTTCCATCCACAGTCCCTGACACTGAGCACATCGTATTCGGTTCTAAATGCCTGTTTAAAATGATGAGGGTTAAAAAATAACCTCTGAAGGAGAAAAAGGTGCCTAAGAACAGCCTTTATTAATAATAATCATGCATGTTAACCTCAGTGAATTAACCAGGAACAACTAAAACATCAGACGCCCACAGGACCAGGTCCGAAGTGTCCTTAGGGACAGCGTGTTAGAAAAAGGGAAGAGGATCAAAATCAAGGGCTGGATTTGGAAACAGCTGCACCGTATCAATACAGTGGCCGGTATGGAGCCATGCAGGGTCTACTGTGGCAGGAGTCCCCCTGCTGAGTCCCAAGATGTGCAGTGACAAAGCTGGAAGGGCTCTGGAGGGGGTGGAGACGAACATCTCGCTGGACAGGAGCCTGAGGGGGGACATGCTGCTGCTGGACAGTTAACATGTGCAAGGAGGGAAAGGATGGAAATGTTATATAGGGAGGCAAAGACATGTGGAGGTGTAGGAAATCTGCACAGACTGAAATTTGTCAGAAAACATAGAAACAAACCCAATTCTGTAGTGGCACCAAACATTAAATACCAGTCTGAGTAAATTGAGAAATAGCAGACTTCAGTTTTTGATTGTGGGAGTCTGAAACCACACCCGATAGTGTATTTTGAAATTTTAACAGGCTATAAAGAAACTAATCCAAATGTGGCTGCTGATGCCAGACAGATGTGAAAGTCTGTGATATTAAAGATGGTGCTCATATACCAAAAACCCACATTAAGTCAGGGGTTAAAAAAATATATATATATAATTTGGGGCAACTGTACAATTTTCTGAAGGCAGACAACATTCATTTCTTCTTCTACTTCATATAAAATTGCCACCATTTCAACACATTTTTCCTCTTCAATATCGCAGTTGACAGATTTCATTTTCATTAACACGCATAAAAAACAATTACGTGCCATTTGTTTAAAATATTTAAGGACACGCATGAGAGATGTACACAGAGATGAACATCTCTGAAGATGCAGAAATAAGTTGTATTAAGATGTGATGCAGTGATAGCGTTTGACAATTTACCAACACATGCATCTTCAAGTGTACTTCAGACTGCATTAAACTAATTGTGTAGCAGAGGAACATTAAGAACTTGTACCGATAGTATAACTCAACCACAAGAGAGGCTTGTGGAAAATTTATTTGAATTTGAGAATTGGCAATAGACTGGAGAATAGAAAAAATATATTTTATGCTTTAAAAAAAAAAAAAAAAAAAAAAAAACAACAACATGAAAACATACAGTTGTCCTATATATCCTCCATGTATCATCTGTTAGTAATTACACAATAGCTCTCAGAAAGTTTCTGAGGATCAGAATACAACGAAAGACATCCAAATGTTCAACAGTACACAATAAAGGTAGTCTGGATGTTTTTAATACATGGTTAACTGTACACATAAGGAAAAAAAACAAAAAACAAACACCATAATTAGACATTTTGAAATTATATCCCTTTTCATTAAGAAATGACATTACCAGAATATTTTTTTTCCATAATGATGTATCATTTATAACATTTATATTAGATCACACAAAGAAATAAAAAAATTAATTAAAAAGTTATTAGCATTGGACTGAGTCCAACGCCTCACAGAGTCCACAGCGAGGACTCAGTGGGGCGTTAGTGAACTGGGAGGTACCAAATAAGACAGTTTTGATCATAATACTTAAAACATAAAATACTACATTAATTATTACACAGGTAGAAGTACAATGGCTTAGCAGTCTTGAATAGTTCAGGTACAGAACATACACAAAAATCTACCACTTCTTAGTTTTCTTCATAATAAGATGCAACATCAAATTTCATATCACACATTCACAATCTTTGAACACTTTCAGTATGAAAACAGAACAGAAACAGAGGGACAATTTTCCTGCAACGATGATCACAGGAAAAAAAAAAAATAGTTTTTCTATAAGTATATATATATATATATGAAACATATATATTTTAAATTAACAGTCAAATATATGAGCATATATACATAGTTTTACAAGGTAGCAAAGGCAAAAAAGCTATTTGCAACATCCCCCTAAATCCTATCACCAGATAATTGTAATAAATTATCCATGACATTTTCCATTTGAAAAAAACAAAAAAACACATCTTAAAACTACAAGTTAAAAGTCTGTCAAAATATTAGAGAACCCATCTTTGTTTCAAAAGTGAAATAAGATATTGCACCTTTTTTTTTTTTTAAACCAGAGTACAATAAAATGACAATGAAAAACAGCATACAAATGCACAACAGGAATTAAATTAGAACTATTGCCACTGGCTGACATTAATCCTTATTTTTAAGTCTTGTAACAAAAATACATTTCCTGTAACAAAAACATCACAGTTTCATTTCACTGAATTATGTAAAAGGAAAACATTTTAACACACTTTTTTAAACATCTTATGACATGTTGACAAACTGTATTCAAGACTGCTAAGCTCATAACCATGGTTTCATTTCAACATAACTAGAAAAAATAGATCATATTGCCGTTTGAAATGTTACAACTTTTGGGTTCATTTTGGCGGTACAATCTGAGTCAAAGACAGGAAAATATAGAAAAACGAAAACAGCTCTCTCAAGTCCAAAAAGGGATCCCAGATACTGTCTATTCAAAATAACAGTGTACACAAGCATTTAGTAACAAATAAATGTTCCTGATTTTAGAAATATTACTTTATCATATAAGTCATTCTACAGCTAGTGTTTCTCACTAAGAAAAAGAGTCTTCAAGGCGTTGTAAATCTAGAACCCCCCCTGTTAAAAAAGGGTTGTTTTCATCCTCTCCGTGATTCAAGTCTTTCACCTGGGCGTCTTCTCTAATGATCCTGTAGAATAAAAAAAAAACAGTTTGTTCAGTATTTCTCACAGTATCTACCCACATTACAGCTGACCCCAGTGGTGCCAGACAAAAAAAAACAAAACAACAACGGAGAAAGCTGAGATTTGTTTGGAGTTTAAAAGGTCCATATTTTCTTAACGTCAATAAATAGCATGAAAAGACCAAAACCAACAACCATGTATTGTGCCATAGAGGTCCACTGTAGTCCATGTAGGGGTACTTGACATGTAGTATATAGTAATTATGGTAGCGGGATGCAAGTGGGAGTGACAAAATGCAGAGTAAAATATAAAAATAATACTGAAAATAATCTCATAATGAATACACAATTTAGGTTGAAACTAATGATTGTTTTCATTATCGATTCATCATCTGATGATATCATTTAAATCAATTTCTCTCTAAAAGTCAGGAAATATCTAAAAACTACACCACTACAATTTCCCCAACAACAATCCCAAAACCCAAAGATAAACCAGTTTTCAATTAAATGACAAAGAAAAGCTGAAAATCCTCACGTTTGAGAAATTGGAACTAGCACACGTTTTGCATTATTATGCTTGGAAAATGACTGAACAATTGAGTTATAGCCAAAGCAGCAGATTAATTCTGTTGATTACACCTCTGTGCTGTTTTAGGAAGAGACAGACTTTGTCCGAATTGAAACCATGTATTATTAGCATAGTATTATACAACTTGTTTAGACAGGTTTTTGTCTTCAGATGAAGCCAATGGGTTTGAGGCTGAGTCAGGGTATGGAAGTCAGGAAGTACTGACACATTGTTTGTTTTGGTCTTTTTATGGGATTTGGTGGCAGTATCCTGACAGATTTGTACTGTCAGAACATAGAGCAAAAGAGTCGAACACTGTAGAGGCCGTTACTTCTCACCTGAAGGCCCGGAGCTTGTGTCTGCTGTGCGCCCTGGTTGAAGTAGGCCATCGGCTGTCTGTAGAAGTCAACCCAGGCATTGTAGTCAGGATTAGAGGTCTGCTGAGATCCAGGACCAGTTGTCTGGCCTGAAGAGGGGAGGGGAAGAAGAGTAAGGAAGATATTTCAGTCACATTTGCAGGTCTTAAACTCATCCTTTAATGTGTTAGTGCCGAGCTCATAATAAATTACTCACCCCAAGCTTTGTTGTATTCAGGAGCAGTGCCCTGAGCTTGGTTCTGCTGACCTGTAAACAGAAAGAAAAACAGCTTGAAACATTTAAAAACACCGCAGCTACTAATAGAAGATGTCTTTTTAAATACAGCTTTTCCCCTTTGACAGTTTTAATGCCCAGGGTTAGAGTTATATGCACGAGTTACGCTAATACTCTTTCCAATGTGGCGAGTAAACGCATGATTTCATCAGGCGTGTGTGAAAAAACAACAAAAGTGCACACAAGAAAAGGAGAATTTAAACTTCTGTGGCACAAGATTGTAAAATAAAGTGGGCGTTGAGATGGTTGTTAAAACAAAATATCCTTTTGTCTCTGGGTGACACTCGCCTAGCTTTTTATAATACTGCTCCCAGTCCATCTGGCCCGTCTGGGATCCATTGTGACCTGAAACCAGACACAGATAACACCACCAGAGTTACTGAGAATGGGTTTTGCTTTCCCCCTTTCACCTCCTGCCCTCATCTGCAATTCTATTTCCTAATGATTTCCATCGATAGCAAATTTAAAATCTGTCCGTACAGGAAAGAGGCGATTAGCCACAGGGAACCATCTCTTAACAGCCTGCAGACGACTTTAATACACTGCAGCATAAAAATAGCCTGGCTGCGCTTTCAGAAGCAATTTTTTTCGCTCCCTCAGAGTCATATTTCTTGATTTGCTGTGTTTTTATTTTTAAAAATCAGGTCAGACAGCTCAAGCAGCATTTTTTCTACAACACCTAGATCTAGAATTTTTCTTTGTGCATTTACTTACTGTGGTCCTGCTGGCCTTGAGGCTGCCATATTTGAAAAGTTGTACCCCAGCCTCCAGTCATGAATGTCTGAGGCCCACTATAAGATAAACAGACAATTCAATGTCAGTGATTAACTTGACAATCTGAAGACAACTGATGTTCACCAGAAATGCATGAAAATCTTCTCAACATGTCACATTTTGATATGAGACTTTGAACCTTACTGTTGAGGAGGAGTGGCTGGTCCTTGGTTGTAGGGATTCATACCAAAGCTGCTGTTGCCCCCCATTCCTGGGCCCTAGTGAAGAGAAAGGGAGGCGAGTGAGAGACCACACTTGTGTTTAAAAGGGAGCCAACAGGCAAGGTCAGAGGGCAGGGCTGGGCGCTGATGCACTCCATTAAGTCCATTTGATGGATTCTTCATGTTTAACCTCTGGTGACATCCTGCTGGCCACCAGGACCACAGCAGCAGAGCTCACCCCAGCAGCTCTCCACATTGACATGTGCGCTCATGAATATCAGACCAGACAATAGTGTTTTGGGCGAATAACAGAGGGATGGGGCCAAGAGCCAGACCACCTACCCCAATTCTCTCATCGATCAGCTGGCGGGCCTTTTCCAATTGCGGAGGGGTGCCTCGGATGGAGAAGATGCGCATGTTGGGGTCGGTGTTGGGAGGCGGGTTTCTCTGGAGCTCCACATGGGCACGAGACTGCTCTTTGATGTTCTTGATGGTTTCCCCACCTGGAAAAGCATCAAGTGATGGGAATATTTAACTAGGGCTGTAACGTCACAATTTATTATTGATAAGCCTGTCGACCATTTCTCAATCATTGGTGAAAAAAAATTATATAATTTTATATATATAAAATCTGAAAGCTATCCTAGAGTGCAAGATAACATCCTTAAACTTCTGATCTTGACTGACCCACTGTCCAAAACCTGTTATCACAAAACACCAAGTTAAATTATTCATTTTCTCCATCAGTTCATTGTTTAATTAAATCACCATTTCCTAGTCCTAAATCATTCAATCAAAAACTGTCTCTGTATGTGGCCGACATAAGAGTTTCACAACATTTTAGTTCAGTTTTAACATATGAGCTGAACTGTATGTCAGATGGCAAAAAGCATCCAAAAGCTTGTCTTCCTACACTTTTCTCGTGGCAGAATTTAGGGAGCGTCTTCCTGAACATTCTAAAACCAACAATCTGACAATCATGCCCACTTTATGTAGAAATGTATGCAGGGTTTCCTCCCCCTGCCATTCTTCACACAATTTCAGTATACATGTACAGTCAGAGGATTTGTATGGACAAAAGAGTGCAACACCATGAATGGCTTTAATATGAGACCATCGCTGTTATCCTTGTATTTAAACATCATGTCTGTCCCTCTTTTCACTCTGCCTTCAAGTGTGGCAGTTCAGAACCACCATCAACACTTTTGATTTCCAACGTGGTGCATGAACTAGTCCTTTTCTTGCATAACCTGACCCCAATACAGAAATACCTGAAACCAAACAGACATGGATGCCTCACGTCAGCCAAAGTCTGTTGTTCTATGTAATTAAACCAAAATGTTGCACAGGATTTTTAACCCTAATTTGACCAAGTCTGTAATTATACAACCATCCAAAGTTGTAGTAATTAATGTGGGAATCTTTCCCACCTCTCCACTAGACTCACTTGACTAAAGTGGTGTGATAGTGCTACCTTATGAAGACTCCAGCATGTAGCTCACCACTTATCTACCATTCGGTGGCAACATCCATGCAAATCAGGAAACAAAAGGAGACATCTCCTGCACACACACCTCCCTCCTCCCCCCTCCCCGGCATCAGATGCCAGCTTCCCGGCGTGTGGGGAGAGCAATTACACCAGCAGGGAGAAATGAAACATAGCTGGTAGGAGAAAAGGGCCAAAATTGAAGCGTATCCTCCTTCTGGGATATCGTTTGTCTCTTTTACCCTTTTCATTCTTGACTCTGTGTTGTCCTCTGTGATGAGAGGAGGGAGTGAACGGGGGGCATCTAGTCTCCCCCTCCACCCACAATACCCATCTGAACGAAAAAGGCTGAGGGTGCTTCCCGGGGGGGACACCGGGGCTGTCCCAACATCAATTACACATTTGTTCACTTATGGCTGACACTCTGATGACCCAGGCTGACCTCCGAATGAAAACGCTCATCAAAAACTTCACCCCTCCCGTAGCCTATTCCTTGCTGCCAACAGACTGCACATGGGCCATTAACCCATTGTCAACCAAATGAAACTTCTGCCTTAATGAAGCCATTATGAGCTCTTCTAGTCAGACAGCAGAGAGCAATGAAGACCCTGACCATTCATTTCATGGACTGGGCTGTAGTGAGGACAGATAATACAGGCCTTATTAATGAGGCTGGTTTAGTGAGCTGGAGAAAAGAAGGGGACACAAAAGTGCAACTGGTGACAGCATTCAAGGCAAAGCAAAGGGACTGGTTAGCTGCTGGTGGGGAAAACTCAGGCCTCAAGGGAAAACATTACAGAATGTGTAACACATTCTAGGCAAACTAGGGGTGTGCAGTATGGATAAAAAGAGTATTTTTATAATATATCAGTAAAGACATTTTAAATATCCTCTAAGTTAAAACATGGTTCCACTTGTGTAATAATAGTAATTCACTCCTACATCCATTGCATGTCTCAATCTGTCTATATTGTTTTTGTTTATAGTGTGTATGTATGTGTTCTCTATACTGGAGCCTGTGTCTGATTTTATTATTATATTATTGTATAAGCACGCACATTGTGAGCAATGCACAATCTGGAGTCAAATTCCTCATATGTGTACACATACCTGACAATAATGCTGATTCTTATTGTTTTTCCTCGATGAACTCAAATTCTAACAACTCTCACTCTCTATCGGGACAGGGTGTTTGTTTTGTTGGCTTGTATGTTTTTTCACTGCGTTAACTGGGCGCTCTAATAAGTTTTCTCTACAGCTGAAATTATCAGTTGATTAATCAATGCGTTAAACATTAATTGTCAATCCAACCATCCATTAGTTTTTAACGCTTATTCTTTAGAGGGTCAAAAGAGCCAATCCCAGCTGACCCTGGGCGAGAGGTGGGGTAAACCCTGGACAGCTCGCCAGTCATATTACAGAAAGACATCCATTCAAACCTACGGGAGATTTAAGCCTCGAATATACTTTGGAGCGTACGTGGACAGCTGCGGACAAGGAGGACTCCTTTTTATAGAACTTTCTGGCGTACTTGTTCCACACATGCGCATCTGTTAGTCTGGTAGCGTAGAGACGAAATTTGAGACGTGTGCAGATGCAGTCTACACAGAGCCTACGCGTACACCCTCTGATGACGGTTTTCCTGTTACGCGGTCCCTCGTGTAATTGCAGGAAGTATAACAATTGCTTTAGAGTCGCCACTCAACAAGCCTCTTAATTTAATGTGATAGTAAACTGAATATTTGGGACTTGACGCTTTGTCAGAAAAAGAAAATTAAGATGCCACATTGGGATTGAGAAATTGTCATGGGCATCTTCTGACATTTTATAGAGGAAATAATGAAAAACAATTGCTACTCTGTTTTAGTGTTTTCTGTTATATAAAGTTCAAGCTATCCAAGTATACTAAGAGATTCAAAAGAGTAAATGGCTTTAAACTGCACTTTTATCTAAAGTGCTTTACAAATTACTTCTTCATTGTACCTGCTGAGCCAGAGCTGCAAAGTATATGCATATATATTAGGAAAATGTCACATTACACTTTATCTGAGGAAAACAAAAACCTCACTAACTCTGTTACTTTTTAACTACTGTTAACGTTCATTTGGTAACTTAATTTTGTAAAAACATTTATCACATCACAATTCCACTTAAAGACAATAACGACTAATACATCGCCCAGCCCTACATTCGAGATGAAAATCTACATGCAGTTTATTCTCTTTGCAACATCATTTAGTCACTTTTAGTTCTCATTTTTCTGTGAGAGTTAAAAAACGGGGGGGGGAGCGAGAGAGAGCGAGAACTGAAACACCAGAAACCAATCTAATTAATGTTAAGTTAGCTTTAAGTCAATTTTAACATCATGAAATCATCGTGTGAAATTTAATTCTTGACATCAGAAACAGCACTTTGACAAAGAAATCTTTCAACTTTAAAAGGGTCCACTTCACTTACTAGCTTTCAAACAAGCAAATTTCAACATTAAACTAACCAAACTGCATGCAAGTTTTTTTAGGTAAAAAATGAGTAAAGTGTTAGGATGCTTGTTATGACTCTTGCACGCCTGTAATAAAGTCTTAACAGACTGGTGGGTGGCTTGCTGTGTGTGTGTGTGTGTGTGTGTGTGTGTGTGTGTGTGTGTGTGTGTGTGTGTGTGTGTGTGTGTGTGTGTGTGTGTGTGTGTGTCAAAACAGAGGAGCAATGGGCTGCATATGGCATCGTAAAGATATTAATCACAGCACCCTTTAAGGGACGACTGACAGCACCCAGACCCACCGCCATCTCCACCATATTGGCCCACTTCATATGCTAATGCACTGAGAGGGGGACGCAACGCCCAGGTTTATTTGTTTCCCTCGCCCCACTACATGCACAAAAGCCACTTGACATTTCTATTGCCATGTTTTTATCTTAGGTAAAGAGGCCCCCTTCGACCCCGCCCACCAATGCACGCACATACACACACCAAGGCAACGTGCATGCACACATACTACACACAGAGAGCTCCTTCCAATGCAATGGTCAATGACTTTTAAATAGCTGGCAATAGAGTGGGCATGAATAGCCAATAAGCTAATTCCTTCTATTCATGCCCTCGCTGCACTCTATTGGGCTGAAAGACCCTCATTAGATGCCAGGCAGCCTTCCACATGATTGAGGGCTGTTATTATGCACCTTTAACAATTAATGTCACATTACACGCATTATCCCCGTCATTAAGCCCTTAGTGAAGCCAATGAATGCCACTTGTGCTGTATACATGAGCCCTGGAGGAAGAATAGGAGGGTGGTCATTCACCCCCTCCTCCTCATCAGTTTCACGCAAGGTTAGAACACCACACGGCATTCAGTTATTAAAAGGGAAAAGGCAATCTGGTGAGTTGGATATACTCTTTTTATTAAGAGTGTTCACATTGATGAAGCCTGTGTTATTTCTGGAACAGCAAGTTGTGCCAAAATTCAGCACAAGCAGACCTCACAGAGAGAAACAGATGAAACCAGACACACACACACTTCCCAGCTTCTTTTAAATACAAGCTAGTAACAAAAAAAAAAATCTTAGCTGTACATATAAAGCATGACCAAACCGGTTCACCAAGGTGCTTAGAGCATCAACAGGTGTTTAAATCAACTTTATGAAAACGTGTTCATACCTTTGCCAATCACTAGACCACACTTGTCAGCAGGAACTGCATATGTCACCTCCTGCAGTCCTCCAGGCCCTCCCATGTTACAGTCACCTCGCCCTCGACGTCCCACTACACCCCCAAACCCATCTCGCTCCTACAAGACGGGAACCAGGAGGAAATAAAGTTAATACAAGGAATTCTGACATTGTTTGCTGAAAAGGTCAAGGAAAAACAAAACTACTGATTTAGGGAGCTAATACTACTTTAGATAAAATGCAAAGTTTATAATTTGATGGATTTTTAACCATGGCACTCTCCAAGTCTCCGTTTTTTAAAAACTCTGTAAGAAACGTTTGTAGAAATTAAACTAAAGTCACCTTGCCATGTTGGGGTGTATTATTTTCCTTTTTATTAACATTATGTGTCTTGACAATACTCATCACTACTCTGTTTTCAAACTAAAAGCCAAATAACCGTGTAAACAGTGGGGACAAAGCAGAAGCACATACCTGAGCAGTTTGAACCAGTTCATTGATGAGGTGGACCGCATGGTGGCAGTGGTCGGGCTGGCCCATCACCTGAGCAACTCTGTCAGGACTGACTCCATCATCTGGATGTAAAATACGAGGGAAAAAAAAGGTCTTTTAACTGCTCAATGACTTGTAATTTAAAGCACATGGAAGCAGTTAAATCTTTAAGTATAAAGGTGCAAAACCTGGTGATATCTTCAAACTTTAATGCTTGCAGGTGCAGATTTCACAGCACAAGTGAGCACGTACAACAAGTAGAAAACAAATGCTAAACCTTTGGATGACTGGATGGGAATAAATATCACTGCCCATGAATTCCGATGGCACTGGCCATCAAGTACTCAGGTTACCACAAAGACAGGCCAGATGAGAAAGTCTACGTCAAACTTGTTCCTATTCTCAAACCAATGACACATTATCCATTTTTTGTGCATGGATGAACAGTGCTTTTCAAGATTAAAAGGATGAAAATGCACACAGACAAATATTTCATTAACTAACGCAATAATTCTAGTTATTTATACGTTTGAAATGTAACAGATTTTATTAAGACTGAAGCTGGATTCATTCTTGATGCATGGAGTTAACAGGCATCCTGCCACCGGCGTACGGTTTGCTTTAGTTCTGCATCTGATTTCACCTGTTAATATCACCATGGCAACAATAGATGGACGCATCATTTGTGATCAGGCCATATTAGGCCCTTCATTTCCCATCGTAACCGTATTAGTGTTCTTTTATTCATTTTGCAATACCATCGACAGAAGATGTACTTCTGTACATGCATGCTTATTTACATGGATTTACAACCAGGTAAACTTCGATTTCGCCTTGTCACTTTACTGAAACAGAGACTGTGGTCGTGCAGATGGTAGTCTCTGTAGCTACATAACCCCTTAATGCACAGCTACAAAAGCAGCTTTAGATATTATACATTTCTACTTGATTGCTAACATCAGGTCTTGTTTTATTTTCTTACCTTGTTTGAACTGGATCCTGACCCCGGCGTCATTCTGAATTTCTTGATCATCTCTCCGTTCCTGCCGATGATGATGCCAACAGCAAATCTGGGCACAACCACCTGGACGACAATGACAGAAGAATTCAGAAAAGATTACAAAAATGAGTTTACGAACAAACAAAAAAACACGTTATCTTAGTTGACCAGGATTTGAAAAGCAGGAAAAAAAAAGAAAAAAAAAAAAGACGCTCTTACATCAAGACTGCTTCCCCCCATTTTGGATCCAAAGTCTGCCCTGCCAACCCTGAAGTCTCCTTGGTCCTTGTCTCGGATAAGCTTCACTACAAGTTCACGGGCTTGCTATAAAGATCAAAAGACACCAAATCTTTAAGAAAAAAAAACTTTCAACAAGGAATGTTGCATGGGAAACATAACACAAATCCAGCTCAGATACACTCAATAAAAAACAAAGATGTGTGAGTGGAAGACCAAAGGCAAAAAATGTGTAAAACTGAGTGTAAACTGGAAAGATGGCGGCACACACTGAGCTTGTCTGAGACTGACCTGCACTTTGTGGGGATCCCCAGTGATTCGCAGGGGCTTGTCTGCTCCAGTGGGCATGGGGTCATCCTGAATCATTATCATCTGCACTCCTGTTCTCTCCTGCAGGGGTACAATCAGACAGACCCAGAAACACACATCATAGAATTCAGGCATATGTTTGGCAAAGGACAGAATAAGCAGGAAAATATACACAGAGGTAGAAGATCATTGGTTTCCATCTACCATCAGTGACATAAGCCTGTTCACCCCGCTGCGGTCTGGCAAAAGATACTGAAGTATCCACTGTTGTACCACCAAACTCCAGAGCAGCTTCTTTGCCCAGGCTACAAGAGTCTTTAATTGATCCTCAGCACCATGTAAAATTGTTTAATTTCTATGGCTTATTATTTATCCAACCATCTATTTATAATTTTTGTTTTTGTAAGTGAGAATAAAGGGAACTACAACTTAATCTGTTTTATAACCATGTGTTGTAAAATGACAAATCTACTTTCTAGTCATAGTGAAAATTACGCCACGCTTTTTTAGTTCTAATTTAGAACCAGGTTTTGAGGCTTACCATTATGCTTGCAATGCAATTACATTATAATGGAAACTGAAGACTAGAGCTTCAGTTATAATTTACTTTTCACTGCCAAGATTGTGATTTAATTAACTGGGTTCAACTGCACTTGATTAAACCTGCTCCTTAGCAGACACATTGTAGAGCTGTGTTTATTGACATATCCGCAATCTCTACTGGTGAGTAAAATGTTAAAACAGCAAGAATGAAAAGTAGCATTGTCAAATGTACCACTTAACAGCAACTGCTATACGTTCAGCGTGGCCTACTACCAGACCTGCAGTTGTTTGATGGTCTCTCCTCCTTTGCCGATGACCAGGCCGACTTTGTTGGCGGGGATAAGGATCTGCTGGATCGAACTGTTGCCGTCCATCTCACTGTGGAAGCCTGGCCCATACCGACACTGCTCCACAATCTCAGTCAACAGCCTCTTGGCCTGCCTGTGGGGGTGGAGCGAGCACCAAGAAATACATTCATCACCACAGTTACAGGCTCTACACAAAAACATTTGTGTCACATTTCTCTTTGTCAAATGTGAAAGGTGTTCAGGTGATTCAGTGACTGATTAAGGAGATGTGAAAAGAGATTTGAGTTCATGCCCTCTGTGTCACAACAATAGGACACACTTTCCCCAATTGTGCAGTTTCAGTAAGTCTGTCAAAGTTGAGAGGTGAGACTTACTCAATGTTCTCTGGGCTCCCAGTCAGTGTGCAGGGCCTGTCCAACATGCCTCCACTGTCTGCAACAAAACCAAAATTAGAGATACTACACATTTTTACAAACACACTAAAAGGACAACTGCAATAACTGTAAAACTACTCTTCTGGCCTCATTATGTAAACTCATTTAAATGTAATTCTGTAACAGAATTATTATTTTACTGATCTTGTGTAAATATATATGACAAAAATCTTAAACACAATTCAGCTCAATACAAAACACTTGTGTAAGCTTCATACTCAACCTTGACCGGCTACACACTGTCTCTGATGTTCATTCATATAATTTATTCATTTAGCTGACGTTTTTATCCAAAGCAACTTACAATTGCTATACATGTCAGAGGTTGTAAGCCTCTGGAGCAACAATGGGTTAAGTGTCTTGCTCAGGGACACAATGGTGGATTGGTCAGAGAATCATACAGGTCTTACATTCAGAGTTTTTTTCTTTCAAAAAGGTGAGCACAGAAAAACTTCCTCACTGCAGTAGATGAATGTGAAAACAGCTTTCTGGTGTCAAAGTCTGCACTAGGGCTGCAACTAACGATGATTTTAGTACTCGGAGCTTCTACAGAGTATTTCATCGATGCATCGTTTAAGAAGTACTTTTGCGCCCCCAAGGCTAGGCTAATATTTCATAAGTTTCGTTTTATGTGGACGGACGGTAACTTTACAGAGTTGTTTTCTTTAAGCTTGAAATAATCCCACACTTTGGACACTTTCGTCGAGTTCACACAGCGTAAGCGCGATATGCGACAGTAATGTCTGTGCAAAACATTGTGCGATATAGTTATATGGATTAAACGAAGAGTTGACGCAAATACTGGTTATGCTTTTTAGTAATTGAAGTGAAATGAAGTATGTGCAGAGTAGGGCTGGAAACGATTCAGCCCTACTCTGCACATACTTTATTCTGAACAGTGAAGGAGCTGAACATGCTTTTATTTAAAGAGGGACTTCAAATCATTTTTGGGGGCATTTTAAAGCCTTTTTTCATTAGATGACAATAGAGAGACAGACCATGATGGGAGAGAACGACATGCAACAAAAGGTCCCTGGTTGGATTCAAACCAGCAATGTTGAGGATTGGGGTCAGTGCCTCAAACCACCAGGACAAAGAGTGCACCCTCTCGGCCATAGTTTTGAAACTATTATACTCTTTCAAAACCAATGTGGAACATATATCCAAAACTAATAAACATTAAGCTTGACCTTGATGAAGGTGGCAAGACAAAATCTCCACAAACATGCCATCATGGTAGCAACATTTCATCATAAAAAAAAAAAAAAGCTGTTTAATATTGTTTACATTTAAAATGGTACATTTACGTTTTTCTAATGTTTTGTGTTTTCAAAAAACAAAAAGGGTATTTGTTTTAAAGACAACCTACATGACACGCATTTATAAACGTTTATAATAGTTTGCATACTACTATAATGTAGCGGTAAACAGCCATTAGGGCTTTTCAAGTTATTATTTTTTTTAATCTTTCAACAATTACAACTTCTATGAAGACCTTTTATATTACTACAACTGTATTATATCATCATTCATTACTATTTATAAACCAGCTTCCATTAGTGGATGCCCACAGGAGGAGATATAACTGCTGACAAATAGATTAACACTTCCACAAGGCTCCATAATACATTTTGAAATGTTTGTACAGTGCTTATGAATGTTTGACATTTACATGTAGTTGTCAAAAACTTGATGTGGTAAGCCAAATCATTCTATAAACAGGGTTCACCTAGTCAAATTTAAGACTTTAAGACCATTATGAATGAAATTTAAGACCTGTATCATGTCATCAAAAAAAGAAAAAAAGTAAATAAATGTATTCAAATTCAACTACTACTAAACAGATTAGATGCACTGTTGAAAAATAAACATACAAACAAGTTAGCGTTAGTTTGTGAATGAGTGAGGGAGTAACACACAAACATTAATCTCATCTAAATGGCTAAAGAAGTCTACTAGGTAGGAATTCTAACATTATAACCATTAGATCTGGGAAAAGTCATGTGTTTGGTTTTGATGCTCTCCACAATGATTTTACATTCATGGCACAGCACCAAGATGTTTTGAGCCTCACCACATTATAAAGGCAGGAAAACACTGTTAATATGACCTCAGAAATATTACAGATAGGATTATTCATGTTTGCCTTTTGTGTCTTAAGTTATTTAATTTATACATTTGTAGAAATTAACACATAAAATAGGCAACATGAGAACCACCTCCCTGTCTGTATTGGCATCTCTAATTTGCTTTACTAACCTCAGCTCCTCCGTGGTCACCACCGTCCTCTTTTTAATTTAACTATCAAGATATACAGTACGTGTACAAATTTAAGACTTTAAGACCTTAAATTTAGAAATTTTAGACTTTATATTTTTTACGACCTAGTGGAAACCCTGTATAAAATGTGGATCTTAATTTTGAAAGGGGGAAGAGCCTAAAGTCTGAAAGTCATTGTGATAATTTACAAATGGCAGACATTTCCAACACCACTGCACGAGGTGAAATGGACCCAGATTCTACTGCCACATAGCTACTTTCCATGTAGTTTGTCGCTGAACTTTCAGTTTATGATTCATGCCTCTTAGTTGAAACATGTTTCTGGCCTCTGAGGATGCAGTTGATTTCTTTAAGATATTCACAAGCAGACACAAGGGGATTAGATAATGCGTTTAGTCAGAACTTACCTGAAGCAATCTGGATCTTACAACCCGATTCCAGCTGAATTCTTGAGATCTGCTCTCCTCCTTTTCCAATGACTATGGAGGAGGGGGAAGAGAAAGGGCCAGTTTTAAGCCTTTCTGAATTTAGACAGGGGCCCCAAGTAGTGACCCAAAAACTGAGTAGAATGCCAATACTGACGATTTCATGTCAAACATTAATACTGACTATACTAAACGGAAGGGCTACTTACTGAATCCCACCATCTTATCAGGCACTTTGAAGTCTTCTGTCGCAAGAGCCCTGGAAGAGATTAGGACATGATCAATAACTCAAAGAAAATAACATCAAGAACCACCTACATCTAGGCTACCCTTTCTCTAAACCAACTTATGCATAAAGTAAAAAAAAACAAGAATTTAAATGGTTATATTAATCAATCATTTGGCTTCTTTTTACTAACCAAAATCCAAAAATCTATGGAAATTCAGTTTGTCATTATAAAAAAAAAAAAAAAAAAAAAAAAAAACCCAGAAGAAACCCAGCAAATATTCACATATTAATTAGAACAAGTGATTTTGGCATTTTAGCTAAAAAAAATTTTTTTTTAAAAAGATCAAAATTGTTTGCAGATTGATTTTCCATTGCTCAACTAAGCAATTTATCCACTACTAATTTCAGCTCTAGAAATGACTATTCTAAAACCATTTTGTTAATATTGTTTAATTCTCCAAGCACAACATTGTCATAAGTCAGCTCATCACTTCCTTGTTTACAAGTCGCAGCCAACCTCTCACATTTACAGAAAAAAAAAAAAATTAATACAAAAAAAGGGACACTGAAAAACAGCATTGATATTTACCAAAACAGTTTTGCAAAATGTGCAGTATTGTCGTCAAACATAAAGGAAATTGTGATTGACACACAGAGGCAGAAACGCATGGAGGACGTCAGACGAGACAAATCACTGAGACAGGCCAATTGCAGGCGCTGAAATAATCACGGTAAGCTGCTTTAAATATGCAGGGTTAGCACCGCGAAATCCTGGAGGGACTGGTTGGTCAGACAGACCAAGTGATTTGGATATGTGAAATTTTGTTCTTTTTTTTATTATCCTGATATTTTCTAGACCTGGCAATTAGGCAATGGATCAAGAAACTAGCCAACAAATAATGTGATAATTGCAAATTGATAACTCAATTTTGAAACATGGAGAAAGACAGCCTTTGAAAGTAACACACAGCAACACATGTTGAAAGGCTTTATGGTTACGGAAAATAAAGAATAAGTCATCTTAAAACTACCTAACTGAGGCATGGAGTAAAAGACTAGGAATACATTCAAAGTGCATTAAAATGACACAGAAATGACGCTCACCTTTGATGTACCATTGCACCGAGGTGGTTCCCTACTGACAGAAGTGAGAGGAGAGCAAACCAATTAACGTGTGAGAAATAATTTGAGATCATGGTTAAAAATAAATATTTGATTAGTCAGTGATAGCTGAGGAAGCAGCAAAATGAAGCAAAATGAGTCAGGGCTGGAGGGGAAGGGAGCAGATGGATATGGTCCTGCCAATCCGTCGTGTTCTTGCCTGATCCACAGCAGGGGACTTTCACTAGCATGGTAATCAGGACTGTGAGTGTTTCAATCAGAGCCGTTCAGAAAAGAAACAGGCAGCAGCCGGGTCAGTGGCTGCTGGTCAGGAATTGAATTTTGACAGGTAGCACTAAGCAAGGGTCCTGCAGGGTCAGTGGAGGATGTGCTGCCATGGATGTGAACACCTGAATTGATATCTAGCAGCTTCAATCAATTTTCTGGTTGTTTGCACTGATTTCACTTCTTCTGGAAATGCACCAGGGTTAATGCTGGAAGAATCGAACAGCTATGAATATAAAGGAGGAGGTGTACTGAATTCAGGGACAAACCTGGATGACCAAACATGAATGCCCATTTTTGCCCATTTGTATACTTGTACGTTTGATAATTAAATGCTTAGAGCAGTGCTACACAGACATAATTTCTGTTTTTTCCCCCCCACACTCTGCAACAACCTTGACTGAGGGGAGAAAAAAAAAACACCCACTGAGGACAAATTGTTGCAAACAATGACAATGCTTCAAACAAACCTAAACCAGAATTGCATACAATTTATCTATCCGTGCATTCAGGGCTGAACTGTCATACAAACAACTCTGACAAGATAAGAGGACGACAAGATAAATGACTAGTGTTTCCACTTCATGAATATGAAATGGATCAAACCTTTGTTATGCGTGCAAGGCACAGTGAGGTAGAATTACACTTTTCTTACTACAATGCAGTTTCACAGTGTTTCCCCTACATAGCCCCATCTGTGGTATATGGCCTGTTTGGCAGCAACTAAAAAGAAACATTCATAACAAGGTAATGTTAAGCTTACTTGTCGTGGAGTATTTTCCACAAGGGGTTGTATCAGTAATTTTGCTAAAGTAATGGACCTGAATACTTCTTCCACCTCTGGTTAGCACACACAGCCACACTGCACTGCATATTACCGGCTGAGAATTACCCTTTAAGGAAGGTGGCCTTATGGGTAACTTGTGTGTGAACAAAATACAGCCGATTGCTGTGTTTTGTGGCGGATTTGTGGCATTCCAAAAAGGTGTGTTGCCCACAGGGGAGTTGCCACCCCCACCCAGTTGAGGCAGGGACTTTTTCCTGGTCACTGTCACCAAGTGCTTGCTCATGGTGGAAATGGTCGGGTCAATATGAAAAGTGTAATGAGAACTTCCGTTATAAATTGGAGCTATATTATTATTTAAAGTTGAACTTCTATTGAATGCATGAGCATTTGACTTTGACTAGCAGCTGAGTACAGCGTGCTAACCTTGACAACCCAGCTGGATTCTACCGTTAACATAGCTATCTTTATTAGCTAGGCTCCTCGCTTATTAATAACTTATTTGAAGGTCTGTAATAACATATTGACAGGGTTGTGTAAAGAACATAGACTTGAGAGATAGAAGTTATCAGAGTTAACGTTAAGTTAGTCTTGGTTAGTCAAATTTGTGCATTGGTGTTCATGATACTAACCATTCAACTCCCGACTGATTCAGAGCATGATCATGTTTTGATTCGGATTGTGGACAAATGGGTCTGTTGTCATTAGCTGCTTTGAGACTGCCTTATTTTCCCCGTGAGCAATTTGCTGCTCGGTAGTCACAGAGACGGAACGATGTCAGTGTAAAAAGCCACACACACACATGCCGGGGTTGTGTTATTGTTATATAACGGTCTTATTCTACGCTGCCGGTTCCGGAAAGCCGGATCACTATATAATAGCACACATGGTTAAAAGATTAGGCCACAAATGTTGGTTTAGTATAAACGCAGAATAAGCAAATTTTGCATTTTGGTGGATATTCTTTGAGAGTTTATTGTGGGATCCCTGTATGAAAGTGGCTGTAGTATTTGTGAGGGAGAGCGAGAGGAGGGGCTGAACCAATATCTGCACTCATCGCTGCTCTACAATGAAATAGGAGTTTACCCAATTTAAACAGAAAAACAAAATCAAAAATTAATATGTGGTGGTCTGTATGTATGGGAAACACAGATAATACAGGATCTTTAAGTCAGACTGGCTTGAATCTAGTGTAGGTCTGTGGGTAATATCTGCACGAAGCACTTAAAAATACTCTTAATTATGTCATCTATAGTATGGTTGATCTCAATATGGCTACATATAACACAAAGCTCTTAAATTAGGTATGGTGTTGTGCTCAGTGGCTTTTTGATGCTTAAAAAAACAAAAACAACAAACCTACCGATCAGAACAAGTAAGATTAAGAATGGGGACATCATCTATCTCTGCCAGAGCCAGAAAAATGGCCATGAAAAAGCCGAGATTGACGCAAGTGTATGGTTTGTATGTTGAGTTACAAAAATTACTTTAAAAAAGGTAACTGCTCCAAGCAACTGTTGCAACTTTTGTGTCGACTGAAAATATCTTAGGCATGTAGGTCACTCGCTACTGATTGGTCAGGACAAGATAACAACCCTTCCCAAACAGAAATGGCAATGTCACAGCTTGGATGATGAAGTTAAACAAAATAGCAATTCAGTCAGAGGTTTAGGCTAAACTTTATAGTGTGGCTGGAACACAAAAACACCCAGTTTGAACAGATTTTGAAAGAAAAAAAAAAAAACGAGGCACACCAAAGACATAATTGATTTTTTATGTTTTAAATCATAAGAACAAACACACCAGATGATTTAGATAAGACGCACAACCACAAACTTGGCGTTTATACTAAATGATTTCATAGTGGCGTTTCTGGGGACTTGGGATGTCACAGAAACTCGTGTGATCAAATGTGAATTCACATACAAGTCAAACACTGACGCAGAGTGTTGTCGTTAGCTAGTTGAACTTGTGTGTATTATGTTTGGCATAGATAAACAAAAAAAGAATGAAACTGGATACACCGTTAAACTCATTTGGACCAATAATCTGTTAACAACCCGTCTCAGATTGGGAACGCCCCTGCGATTGTCGGGAGGGGGGCAATTATTTATCTAGTGTGCGTCCAGAATAAGAGAATCTCTTTTCTACAGTGAGGGGATAAAAACATTAAAAAGCTTTTATATAGCAGAACAATGGATTTGCAGGATAAAAACTAACGCAACCGACAGAGTGGTTGCAAATATATCAATATATATATATATATAATATTCTGCAGACATGAACCAGTAGTATTGTATGTGTTTATAATGAAGGCTTACCTCCATTGTCGAGTGAACGTTTTTGGCCTCCAAAACCGTACAGGGAGGGGTCTATGACCGCAGAGGAACTGTTCATGTTAGGCATCTGGTCTCCTCCCATCTTTGCTACCATCTGGAGACACAACAGTAAGACAGATAGAATAAAAGGTGAAAAGCAGATATTTGATGATATTCTCTTTAAACGTGCATTTCCTTTCCAAGACAACATCTTGGATAGCCCTTCATAATACGTGTGAGACATTCACTTTCTTTCTTAAAAGCATCAGATTTGCTGTGAAGTTGGACCTTGACAAAGTAATCTGTTGTGAAGAGTTATCTTTTTGACAGCAGCTGAAAACTGCACTTTGCACAATATTACAGCAGCTTGAAGCATCTGCCACAGTTTCCTTAAAACATCTGTCATGTACCAGCTTTCACTGACTGACCTAACCCTTTTATGCTTTTGCTGACAAATGAAACAGATTATCATGGCACACAACATCTCAGAAGCCCCGATTTGCCAGTAGATGAGTTGCCTTAAAAAGTTACAACAGGTATGAGAGAGATAACTACTTTTTTTTTTTTTTTTTTTAGATACATTTCCAGCTCCATATTCCTTATAGGCAAAACGGAAAAGATAAGTGATTTTTATCAAGTGGTATCAAAGAGGTGTTGATTCAATTGTATGGTCATTTTACAAGCAGTAGTTTGTTAGTTTTATGTTTAACTGTATTATACTGTTCCAATTTTTTTTTATACTAGTGCTGATACAATGCCCAAGTTTCAGTACCATACTTAATTTCATTACTTTGACAAATAACATTTTTCTACAAACTGAAAAGAGGCCAAGTCTCTCAAATGTCACAAGCATCTGGTACAAGAACTTTGCCTACAGTAAATACATGAGTCTTAAATAGGCAGAAAATCTGATCAATCAAAAGTAAACAAAAGGAGTACTCATTCAACAGTTTTTAGTCTCAGTAGCAAAAAAGAATTGAGGCTCAACACCTGAACTATCCCTGTTAATGTCATGTAAGAACACAGTACTATTAAACATTAAGTCAGTTTTTATATTTGTAGATATCAATACGTGATTGGCTCAATAAACAATTAGTGTCCTGTACATTTCTGGCTACCCCAGACATGCATTTCTCTACACTGCACTTCTTTGCATTACAGCTTAGCTAAAAACAAATGTCTGTTTTCAAAACCATCCACTTGCTGACCTTAAGTAAAAACGCTTGTGTTCTGCGTTGATGGACATTCAAATCTTCTGTTACACTGCACGAGAGCACCAAAAGCATTTTCCACTCCCTGTTAATCTGCCACCTCTCCTTCCATACAGTATAGCATTTCAGAAAATTACACAAAATTGACATCTGTGCCTGACTGAAATTCTTTTTTGAAAATATAGCGACGGCAATTAGAGTTCTCCAGCACCTTCGGGGATGATTATCTACTTCAGAGCCCATCAGTGGAAGTAAGGTGTGCAATGGAAATAAGGAAGCAGAAAAGGAAGCAGGTGTGGCGTTTGTTTTCCATGACATTACTGTAGCTACGCATGTCCAGCAGCCTAAAAGCATTTTAGACTAGGTCAATACTTAAGGAACTGCTTAAACTTTATATGAAATCAACGTTTGTTAGTTTTGTTTCACTGAAGCTGGGCAGATGTGTGTTTTATCTGTCTGTAACAGTATGGGTGTAGGTTGTGGTGGTTTTGATAATATTGATAATATTACTCCCCCAGTCTAGCTACAAGTCAAAGGTTTATCATGAACACTGTGTTTCAAACGCTTACATCCATCCTCACAAAGCCTCACCCAAAAACAGATTTCACAAAACAATCTCCATAGTGGATAAAACTTAAAACAAATGCTTTGCATGTTTAGTATGTACGGAGAAAACAGCATTTGAAAAACAATAGCATACGTCCATTTACAGGCAGGGTGCTGTGTGGCATTAAAGTTAAGAATTATTTCCATATTAAATGTCAATATGGCCGAACATACCACACAGCTCTTGCTATAAACCTGTATTTATGGTGATTTTGTCAGACAACTATGCGATTGTAAAATAATGATTTCATCTGCTGGTTAACATGAAGTATTTATGAGTTTTATTTGTTCCTTTGTCTGACAACATACTGTATATATTTCCCTGAAAGAGAAAACTATGTAAATGTGAAAACTAAATCCTGAATCCAGATGCATTAAAAACAAAGGAGAGAATTATCACAAAGAGCAGGAGAGGGGAAGAACAAATGGTTAACGGGCGCAGACTGACCAGGTTTTTGTCTGTCCCACTCCTTACCAGATGTTGGCTGTGATGTGCAGTTTCGTTATTTGTCAACTGAAAAGAGGACAAAGAAAGAGAGATTTAGTGTTTTTTATGTTGTTTCATTGAGGGCAGAGGTCTCTGACAATTAACGGGAAATGCTAGTGGGGAAGTTGTTTAAAATTACATAACCAGTTTAGTGTATACACAGTCTTGGGCATAAACATGGTTTTGGTTCACACTGGTTATCTACACTGAGTATAAATATAAATGAAGCCTTGCCAGCTTAGAGGATCCAAGCACCCAAAATAACTATAAAAAAACAAGATTTACTATGCAAGTGTGCCACATATAATCATAGATTTGTTCTGCAGCAGCCGGGTCACGTTTACAGTCATGCAGTCTGGTGGATTTCGTGGCAAATTGCCTGGTACAAACAGTCTATCCTACAGTAGAAACCCCTCGATGTCAACTGAGGCCTCTGGGTAAACACCACTTTGGACTGGACTGGCCTACAAGACCAACTCACTTCTTGAATGCAATCTTTGCTGAGCAAATGTTAAAAAGTTTAAAAGCACCTTTAATAGTAACTAATCTGTCATGTTTCATACTTTAAGGCTCAAAATATGTACTTAAATAAATATGCATTAAATTATGTGACATGTGGTCACAACAGAATGTATAGTTTATATTTAGGGTCCAGGTACACCTTGTGAATTGGGTGCTGTGGCGCAAGCGTTTCATCAGTGAGCTACCCTATTCATGACTCTGACTTCCACTCAGGGAGGTTTTTAATATTTGACAAAAATATCTGACATGTTTAGGATCAAAGTGGGAACATTTAGTAACACTGGGAATTTAAAAAACAAAAACAAAGTAACAGACCAGAAGCAGCAGGCAGAATGCGATAATTAGCAAATGGGAGTTCTACTGCAGAGGTCAACATCTGGTGATTTAGGCTAATGAGTTAATCGACCTTTACACAATTGTATGCTTTGCTTTTGTTGTTTACTCTGATAATTGTTTAATTTTAAAGAAGCACAGTTAACACGACACATATTGCAAAGCAATTTCTGCTCATGCAACTTAAAAATTAAAATGTCAGTCACTGTCACCTCCCACGAGTAAGGAGCAGCTGATGACTGCTATAACGGCATCTGAGGGGAACAAAGACCAGTGTAAAGAAGCATTAGAACAAAGCTTCAACTTTAGCCCATCTCTTAAACGTAAGCCACATCAATGTCATATGATAACATGCTTAATAAAATGACTTCCCTTTTCTATAAAGTACATATCGTGTGTAAACTTCCTAGGAACACCCAAATGAACAACTTATAAGATCAACCCTGAAGAAAATGTGGCAGTCGTCACTTGCTTTTTATAAGAATTAATATTTTATAAGGATTCTTTGTTGCAAGAATTACATTAAAGCCCACAATCAAATCCCTTATATCTTACTTGTGCAATGGCAGCTTTTGTTTTGGCAAATCTAAGATGTTGTCAACAACAAGGTGTGAGCATACATAAATGGAGGAAAAACTTTATAGAGGGCTTTAAAAGCAAACATGTACTTGACATGTAATGTTTATATCTGTGCAATTAAAAATTAGACTAAATGTACCTATATTCTCACATTTACTAATAACGTGTAATAAATAAGATATTTGTGGACATATTTTTATCATCATACATATTATGGGGATCAAACACACAATTTGTACCTAGTTTATAATCTTCACATGGGAAAGCTCAACTGCTAGCTGTATGACTAAAGTCCAGTTTACACACTGTTAACTGCAGTCAGTGCTCTACATTTGACTACCTTAATGATAACCCAACTACAGTGTCCATCTCTGCTACAGACACTATTTGAAATTAAGTAATACCCGTTCAACAGGGGAGCAGTGAAAGGCAGGTTGTATTTTAAATAGAGATGGGTGGGTGATACTGAAGCTCCGAAACTTGTTTAAGATCAGATCAGCAAAAATATTTTATATCTAGGCTCTTTGGACAATGCATAGTTATTTTACTGTAACATTCTGCACAATAATAATATTTAATGCAGCAGTTCTGAAGAAAAGTATACAGATTTCATAAAAACGCTTGGGACTGTAATTGCAGTCATAATCAGTGAGGAGTGGTTTTGAAGGGCTGCTACAAGTTTTAAAAGACACAAAATATAAGTGTCTTTGAAGCCCCAAAGCTTCAAATAATTTCCGGCACAAACAGAAAGAAGCGTTTCATTAAGCTTCATCCGCACATCACAAATTTTAAATGATATTTTCAGGTATTTTCCAATCAGCAATGGAAAAATCCAAGTGTGCTCAACAGGAGGAGTGGAGGGGGCTTATCTGAACAGATGACGTTACATTACATGGCCTTACTCCAACGCTGCCTGTTAGGACACATAGTACCACACACGCTAGCTAGCTAGCACACCAGCTATGCTAGCTAGATTTCCTATTATGTGCGAGATACCAGCATGTTTGATGTACAAGCTTATTATTATTATTACGAAGTTAAAAGCAGGGACATATGTTATCGCATGTAGTTACCGACTGAGCTCTCAGTGTGTCTGTTTAACTGGGGAAATTACACTTAAGCTAACTTTGGTCTTCAAAACTAGCAAGCTAACTTTCTGACAGCGTGTCAGCCCGGTTGTTCAGGCTTCATGTCTAAACTAAATATTAGCTTTCGTCGTGTTGTGAGTCAGGCTGCATGGTATCCAACCTGTGATAGTAAATTAGCAAGCTAAGCTAACTGCAACTTCTGTGACTTGACAACAGGTTGCAGTGTGCCGGCTAAACTTACTAAAGTTGCACAAACTTCGACATTATAAGAGGCCTTCTTGTTTTGCGTTAGACCAGGCCTGCCTCGTCGTTTCGACAGCTTTGACACCATTAGTTAACGAGTCTTCTGTCTCGTGTAAACTCTAATCTGTCCAGCTATGCTGTCTCGGCTATTTAACGTTAGCTTGCTAGCTTGCTGGGTGCATGAGGTGTGTTTGTAGTAGGGGGTCCGTGGTGCTCCGACCAAAGTCCTGCCCTGCACCGCATGCAGACAGGCAGTTTGTGGGAAAGCACTACACTTGTGTCCTCTGAAGAGCATTTTACCTGTCGGACCCGGCGTATCGTGTCTGCGAAGTCATCTTTCGTTCCGGGCTGAGCCACCGAGGCCTGTCCCTGAACCAGCTCCGCCATCATCATCATCGTCCGCCTCGGCAGCTGAGAGCCACACTTAAAAAAAAAAAAAAAAAAGGGAAAAGAACAGCACACGTGCCAAGCCAAAGCTCCGCGAGCCAGATGATCTCGCGAGTTAATCGAAGACCACATACAGGATATAGGCAAGGAAAGCCCCTTTACCACAAGACTATATTTTTGTAACACATTCAAAATAATCTAATATATACAATACAAAATAATCTAACGTATTTTTATCCTGTCTTAATGAAATGTGTTTGACGGATATATCAAATGCAACTCATATATACTTTAGTGTAATTTTTAATAAATCTATACAATTGTGAAAAATGCCAGTTAGAGTCTACAAAAGCCCAATGTGATCTTTAAAAATGTTTTGTTTTGTTTGACCAACAGTTCAAAACTTAGAGATATTCAATTCAATTCAATGTTATAAACAGAAAAAACTGCCAATTCTCGCATTGGAAAAGCTGGAACCAGAGAATGTTAGCCATTTTTACTGAAATGGCTGAATTTTCAGTGGATGGACTAATCAATCTCTCACTCTCTCTCTCTCTGTATGTGTGTGTGTGTCTTGATATAATGTAACACAATTCAACTACAAGCTGAACATTTTAGACTTCATGAATGCTTGGTTAATTAAGTTGATTTTGAGCAGGGAGCAGGGAGTTCTTCCACAGGCCCAAAGATGTCTGCACTGCGTGTGTTCTGTAATCTGTTCATCTTCAGACTAGCTTTATTTCTGGATTTACTGTTGATCCATACAAGAAGTGTTGTGAAAATAAAAAACAAACAGTGAGCCCTTGCATACATTTTCCAGCTCCTTCTACTGAGCCACATACTTTTTAAAACTGACTTTTACTATTGATAGTCTTGACAGAATCACAAAATTCCCATCTGACACAACAACATGCACACTGAGGAATATTGGTTTCCTCCCTTGCTGCACATGTGGAAACATCTATTGTTGCACATCTGGAAAATGCCAGCAGCCAGACAGAAGAAAGTAAAATTGCTGCAAATTTCCAAACTGTTTATGCAAAACAGTTCCTGCTCTATAAATTGTATCCAAACCACAATGAGCAAAGTTGACCAGTAAGGTATTAAATGAATGTGTGGTCCAGCAGATTTTGAAACAGTTGAGAGTTATTTAAATGTATGCGAGCTTTTCTTGCAGGACAAATGCATTAGGATCATTTTCTTAATTTTCTTCTGTAATGTGCAATGGTACTACCAAGTGATATTAAAAGCTCAAATCTGCCAGATCTCTTGTGTCCAAAAATGTGATTTTAGGACATGAAAGATAACAGCATGAGAGGGAATGTACAAGCCTGAAGCTTAAAATAAATGTGATCATATACGGGCTGTTTCTTAACGCTTAAATAACAGTTTCCCTCTATGGTTACTTATATGCATCATGCTCGTGCAGCTGCTTGAACATGGATGATTGACCTTGAATTTGAGACAAGCAGATTGGTGTGCAACATCTTACAGACATTCGTGCAGATATCAATTTCCCTTCCTTGTCAGCCCCTGGGCATGTTATCACCAACCAAAAAAGAAGCAGAGAAATTAAGCAGGAGGGAGCTGAAGGCTGTTCCCAGACCAGCACCTCTAAATGAAGACCACCATTTTAGCATGACTGAAGTATGATCCTGGCCCCGGCCCTAACATATTGCTACCATGTGCTGTCCAATGTATTCAAGGCGTCGGGAAAATAATTTCAGAGCTCTGGTATCAAAGGGTCGTCATATACAGCCAGACGATGCATACATGAGCATGGGCGCAAGAACACACACACACACACAGTTATTATGAATTCAACCCCCAGCTGGTCAAACAGCCTAGAAAGTAAAGTCAGTTAAAGCAGGTGTGGGTCTGTGGCGTCCTGCCAATCAAGCAGTGGGAACTGAGTTAGTGAAGTGTGTTTGTGTGTGTGTGTGGAGCTGTGGTTACTAGCAGGCTGATCAAGTGTCACACAGAAACATAGCTTCCTCCCTGTCATTGTCTTACGGAGAATAGATACTTGTTCCCAGGGTTCACTGTTGTAAAAACTCTAGTGCCACTTGTTGGTGCAGTGCAGCAAAGTCTTAAAAAGTTCAAGAAATCATCAACGTCTGCAGAGTAATTGATCCATTTTTCTTTTAATTTCAGTGAAGTGAAAATGGAATGGTTTTTGTGGTCAGGCAAGTGGAATGCATTGCCAGCTGGACAAATGAAACCATTTAGAAAAAAAAAAAAAGCAACATCAATATTGGCACACTTACTCTTTTTAACTAGTTAGCTTTTACCTCCTCCTTTCTCCTCCACAGTCTCAAAAGAACCGGCCATATGAAACTGTAATTGCTTTATAATTGCCACAGTTCTGCTAGGGGCGTAAATGTCCAAAGGCAGGATACAAGAAACGGATAGTGTTTCATCCAGAGACCTCTGAGGTATCCCAGTGCAGCTTTCATTCAGGAGAAACACATTGTTCATGCAGAGAGAAGCGGCGAATAAAAAGGCAGTGGCAATAATACTTGTCATATTTGGAAAACATATTGAGCAAAAGAGCAGAAATCTGTAGCAACCGTTTTTTGTTTTTATTTGTATGATCATCCCCTTTATTGTGTGATCTATTTTTATTGTTTTCTTGGTAGTATTCTCTCAATATTTGAGCGTAGTTTTCCATTTGTTTTACTGTGGACTTTTCAAATTGCACTCCCATAGCAATATCTGTATCATGATAGACAGTAAATTGATGCAGCAGAATCACAAATATCTTTTTTTTTTATTCCACACATTCTTCTTCATTATCAATATCAATATCAATTTCATTTATAGAGCACACTTAAAACATCCAGGGTTGACAAAGGTGCTTTACAAATTAAAATACAACAATAAAACAGTAATTACAAAGTAAAAGTACAGCAATAAAACATTAGAATATACAATATATGATATAATGATATTAAAATTGTGTTTGTTAAAACCTGGCACCTACATGACCCACAATGTCACTTGAGCACCGACAGTTAGGTCAGAGATTTAGGTGTGTTATGCTAGTAGCTGCTAATGTGCCCTGAGCTGGCACACCCGCAGCTTTGTTTCATTTTAAAACTTATAGTCTTCAATGCCAATCGATGCTGACTCAAGTGACATCATATGAGGCAATTTATTAACTTTACCTTTTTAACATATGCATCAGTATCTCCAAAACTTGTCAACAGACTTTGATGTGTAAAATTGGTGGATTTGCCTTTTTAGCACTTTGTAATACTTTTTAGAAAAGTGCTATAAAAATAATATGATTAAGTTATTTACGAGTAAACTTAAAGGGGCTATATGTAGTTTATTTAATAAAATGAATAAATTTTTTATTGCTTGTGTCTGAAGGGGTTGTAACCTCACAAAAAACCCTCCACATGCCGTTTTTTCTGTTATCTCTCACGGCAAGTATGACTCATTCTATGTGAAGACTCTGGGTTGGATTTTCATGGAAATCTGCATGTGCGCTCCTGAGTCTCCAGCCTATTGATTCTGTACCATACACAAAGCAACAACATTGCAGCTAGCGAAATGGAGTCCACTAAAACCAAAAAACGACCAGCTCCCAGCACAACACAGACTCCAACATAAACTCCACGTAAGGATAAAAAACACCAACAAAGGTTTATGTTCTGCAGACAAGAATCAGATTGACTTTGGGTGACAACACAGTCAACATGGCTTGAACCGACACAAACCACACAGAGTTGGCTTTCATCCTATTGGACAAGTAAACATTACTGCAAAGCATGTGAAACATATTGTGATGTTGGACTTTAGCTGGCTCAAGTTAGATGATGTTAGCGCGCAGGCTAACGCCAAGCTGTTGTTAACATTATCCGGTACAAAATACTATAGTTGTATCATCATGTCGGCTAAATGCAGTCAATGTAATGTTATCATGTAACGTAGCTTTAACCTCAAGCTGATAAAAATATTACAGCAATGTTGCAGTGGGATGTCTGTGAAGGTTCTCACTCATCCAGGTCATAGTTATCCAACGAAGGTTGAGGTCAAGGGCTCAACCTTCGTTGGGTTGCAGTGGGAGTTTGCCTGCATTTCCAGCATGTTGTGTGAAGCTGTCTGCTGGTGTTGGATTCTTCTCCTTGCTCATGAGTTTGAGATTGCGTACGAGTACAGACCTGGTTGCAATTTTAAAAAGGTAGTGGCCGCTAAAACTACATTTATCACCTTTAAACTAAAGCATGTGCACAACAGGTATTGTTGGTACACTCCTTTTCAATATATTGTTCTCGTTAACATTATTTTTTTGTTAAGTTTTGTTTGATTCTATTACATGTGTAGAACCCTTTCATAAGTTCAGGAATATACACATAACACATTCACACAACTCAGTCTGAAAAAAATATAAATGTATAAAATATAAACAAAGTGTACATTTAGAGGCAATTTACAAGACATCTATCATCAGCATCCAAAAAACAGACTGAAATAACAATAATAATTATACGTTTTATTTGTACCGCACTTTAGGTAAAAGGTAAAAGCATCAACAATAACAAAATGAAAGAGAGCAAAATAGAAAATTGGATATGCTGCAAAAGAACAAAATAACATTTTTAGAGAGTGAAGAAAGAGAACAGGTAGCAGGAGTATCATGAGGGGTTGACAGAGTAACATCAAGGACAAACAAACAAACACAAATCTTTGACAGGAAACATCCTGTCTGGAAAGAGAAGATTGACAGATGAAAAGGATAAACAGACAAGCTTTGTCCAATAATGGGAGACACACACTTCTACCTCCTTGTTTTTACCTCTCTTCCATTTTACTTTGCAGCCACCTCCTCCTTGTCTACAAGCCACTTTGCTTTGATTCAGCTCTGTATCTGTATTTTAAATGACTCAATTACATGGGATCCCGCGGTGAAAATTACGGATGTTTTTCACTATTTCTTTCCACTGGGACATCATGACCCCTCCCTGGCTCCAGTAACCCCCCTCCTCCTCCTCTTTCCTCCATTCCTCTCTCCTGGCCTCTCTCTCCACCTGTCCTATTTTCCTCCTCTCCCACAGTCGCCAATCTTTCCTGATAAATGTTCGCTCTGCAGTGTGTATCTGCGACTGACAGGAAATAATAGTTAAATGGTCTTGTTTGTGAGTTCTCTGCACAGTGAGCTGACAAAGAGTGTTTTGCAGGTAATTCTTCTGCTGCGATCACCGTAAAGAGTTTCTTAAGGATGACACGAGGCGCTGTTCAAATCCAAACACCAGGCATGACAGAAATAAAAGCACATCAGCAGGCAGAGTTGCAGAGATGGACAGAATGTTTTTTTTTATTCATCCAAAGCAAAGGGGTGTTGTGATTCTTTTTCAGCACTTTAAACCCACACTTTATGGGGGGTCTGAGGCATTTTAAAAATGGAAAATGGAATCTATCTTTGATGTACTCTGCTGGTGTTGAATCTACTTTCAAGATAAAACCCTCACCTATTGCTGTGTCGCTCATAGTCACTGAGGTGCAAAGCGGCAAGTAATGCTCAACCAAAGTGTACGGCTGGATCAACTTTAAGGTGGCAACATGTCCACAAGTCCCATAAAGCAAAACATCTCTTTTCATGCTGCCCAGGTCTTGCAGGGCTGTCCAACAGACACTTGCCAAGCTGTATTTTTTTGCTATGTTGTGACTTTAGTGGTCAAAAACTAAAAATCAGTACCATCAGACCCCTGTCAGTGTGGAAAATGTTTGTGGAATGGGTCTGCAAAATTAGGTACACACTGTTTGGTGTGGGGACACATAAATAAATGTATGTGATTAAACTACACACAGTGTGTAGGTTTAAAGAAAAAAAATTATCATACCTTTTGCTTTTACTATACTTTTAGAACATATTTGCTATAAGCTCACTAATGAAGACCAGTTAAACACCCAACCCAAACAGCCAGCATACCCTGTGGTGTAATTTAGGCACCATAGGAAGAAACCTACACTGCATTACCTTCCATCATAACACACGCCATAAAAACCAAATAACCAGTACCATTAAACATTTAGATCGTCCGGGGTTTGGGATTCATTGAGAGTGGGTCAGATAAAGCTACCATGATAGCCACCTTGAACCTGATAGGCCTCTTATCCATTCACCACCTTACAGACCAACAGATCGAAGAACATAAAGAGTGTGTGCCTGCAAACAAACCCCACTAGTAGACCCCAGGGAGAGGAGGGGCAGGGGAGAGGCACGAGCCAAGTCCCTTTCAAATGAGGGAGATAAATCTATTGATTTGAGATCAGCGTGCTGCATTACTGCTGCTGCTGGCCCAGGGGAACAGGGAAGTGAAGGAGGGTGTAATGATGAAGGTAGTTTTCAGCTCTGCTAGGACTAGACTAGCTAAACTGCAATATCTCAACAAATAATTGGATGGAATGAAATAAAGTTTTGTACAGACATTCATGTTCCCCTCAGGATGAGTTGCAAATGTTAGCATGCTAACACACTAAACTAAGATTGTGAACATGGTATCAGTTATACCTGCTTGACATAAGCATGTTAGCATTGTCATTGTGTACTTGTTAACTTGTAATTACACCCTAACAAAGCAGCTAGCATGGCTGTAGACAGCAATTCTTGTGTGACACCAGCAGGTAGAGGCTTTGATTTAGTATTCCAGAAGTATTCCAGCTAAAAAATGCATACAGACACAGGATTAACTAGGGTTAGAAAAGACACCCTGCACGCTGAAATCTTACTTTGATACTTAACATGCAGATGGACTCCTGACCTGAAGTTGGTGGGTATGTATGAAGTAAGAAAAACAGGCACTTCAGTGCCAACAGGCTCAACAGATCTGAGCAGCTGATAAAGGGTTTTCCTGCAGACAAGTGGCAGACCACTAAAGTCCACTAAAACAGTTGCCTTTCAGGAGAGTGAGTAGAAGTTGTGCTGTAATTAACATCTCACAGTAAGTGTTCCATATTAAGCAGATTCTCTGGGCTCTGTGGTGATGTAGAAGGAATATATATTTACCGTACAGACATAAGAATGATAACAATCGTCTCATCTAACTCGCAAATGAGCATATTTCTCAAAATGTCAAAATTCTTCCTTTAGGCGCTTCCATTAAAGATGGAAATGCCATAAGGTTTACCTACAACTCAACATAACCAGAAATTCAGCTACTAGAGCAACAGGGTAACTTAATCCGGCATTGAAAAGGTTATCGATTCTTATTAGCTCCATAGAGCCTGCAGACTCCGGTCTAGTCAATGTTAGTAGGTAGTTGAGCTACATTTTGTTGTAACAGGAGACAAGAAAGTCCTCACACTCATTAACCCTTTTAGATGGGCTACATTGAGCAGCAGGCAAAATATTTCTATTTTTCCATCAATATTTCATCACCAGTTCAGGCCAAACAAAGCCAGGGGCTTTGACCGTAATGGTCCCATCTGTCTATAGATCTTAAGGACATCAGCGTATGGGTGTCCTTTGACACCAGAAAATAGGCTTCGACATCAAGGAAAAACACTCCCACACACTCACAGGATCCATGCATGTTAGCTAGCCTGGAAGGCAAAGTGTATCCTGCTTTATTTTGATGGTTCCTCACAGATGGTCTCTTGATGATGTAGCAGGAGATCAAGTTTCAAGAGTAGGAATGGCATGGACATTTCAGCTATTAGGACATATCAGCTCTGTTAGAGTACGTCAATGGCATTTATACCCAATTAGTGACCGGAGCTGCAGTATTAATGAACAAATTAATACAAATAACAGCTGGAAATTTCTACTCCCCTCTCAGCTGATAGTTTTCTGTCCTCAAGTGCCTGGGTTTGCTCAGAATGACTTTCACAATTCTAATTTAGCCAAACCAGCCACCACATTAAGAACATCTGTTTAATCAGCCTCAAAGATTAGTTCAGAAAATATTAGCTGTTCATCCTCTGATTTTTACTCCACTTCATGTTACCCATGAATATAAAAAGTATATTAAGCCAACAGTATTGGCATGGTATCCTGGCCTGTAAATCGCTCATTGTTTCTTAGCAGTAAGAGAGTGACCTCATTATCTTTGCCAGGCCCATTAGCTTTCTGCACAAACCTCAGGGGGCCAGTCCATTAACCCCTTACCTGCTAAGTAAAGTAGCGTTAAGTGAAATGTTCAGAAACAAGGAGCAATTGACAGTTTATTGGTTTATTGAGATATCACTGAGTGTTCTTATTACATGCTCGGATAAAATAAAGTAACAGAGAAATGAAAGGATGAAGTCCAATGATTTGAAGTACTTGAGTGAAATTCGTCAGTTAAAGTAGCAAATGTTCAAATAATTTTCAATGCACAAGTTGAATTTTAATAAAATGTGGATTCTTGAATGTAGAAAAGGACCAGAGACAGGGGGTCGCACGTTACAATGTCTCAATAGGGCTCACGTGGCTTGGGTTACACAAGCAACAGCAAAGGAAAGCCACTTCGGCCTCTAATTGGTGGTAATTAACCTCCCATGGTCATTGTTCCTGTCTCATTGTGTTTTAAGAGGAGCGGTCACTGAACATGGGAGCCTTTTCCACACAGACAGGTAGACGAAGAGCACAGATCGAATGACAATAAAATATTCTGATGGGTAAAAGACATTCTGATGTCCTTTGTTTGGTTAATTATTTCTTATTGTCCCCACAAATGAACATCACTGTTGCTTTGTGAAAACCTAAATAATTTACCAATGCTTTTTAGATTATAAATATTTATAATTGAGTTATTACCAAATGGAAGGATTGCAAAGACACCAGCCAAACTATTATTATTTTTTTTTTACATTAAACCAATAGCTTATAGCTTATCAATACACTACTTAACCGTTGCTATTAGTTTCAACTAACAATCCATTTCTTAAATGGCTCCTTATTAGTAAAGTAGCAAAACAAACACAACAAAAACTTGCACCTTAAAATCAAGCATCTCTACGCTTCCTTATATTCCCAAACATCAATCATCCATTTCCAGCATGGCTGCCCTCTTATCGCCAGCGGCACTTCATCTCAAAAGGTTATAGACCCTGATCCTGAACAATAGCCTCCTTTGTACTCGTGCTGTTGGAGAGTTACAAGGACTTGAGGGTTAGTGGACCTGGACTCCTGATGAGACACGGTCGCACAGGAGCGTCCATTAAGGCTTGGCCCTGTGACGCAGTTAACTTTCATGTTGCGCTATTGTTATATGGCTCTCCTGAGAGGTGGACACAGAGTGGATAATGAGGGGTAATTGGTCCAGGGTCAAGGATGATTAATTCCCTTGGTCAGGTGTCAGTCAGTTTTCATACCTGGCTGGCTGGGTAGACAAGTAGGAGGGAGGGGAAAGTGGGTGGAATATGAGACATGGTAGATGAGTGGGTAAGTAGATGTGTATCCAGGTGCGCACGTACATGCACAGTCAGGATTTTTGCTTAGAGAGCTCTGTGTTTCAATAAAACTTAAAATCCCCGAAAGGACTTCACACCCATCTTTTTATTCATAAAACAAAAAAGCACATTGTACAGGACAGCTATCACGTCAGGAAAAATTTGCCGGGATCATATCTTTCCAGAAATAAAGTTAAAAGGTCACCACGATCCTCCCCCTCCAACCACTGAAGCCAGATTGAGATTGATAGCTGTCCCCATCCCTCTTACCTCCCCTTCAGCTTGACTGACTAATCTGAATACCTCTCCATCCATCCCCTTTTTCTAACCGGGCAATTGTGGCCACTGATTATCTTGCAACCTGTGTGTGCACGACAGTAAATGCAGGGGCTGGCTGGTAATTGACCAGGCAAAGACCGAGACGCCTGCCGTGTAATTGAGCGGGGGGCTGAGGGGCTCTTTAAGGACTGAAAGGGTCTGAGGATCCCTCATTGCCCATTACACCTGGCAGGGGGTCTCCTGCGCCTGTGGACTCCACCTTGAGGCCCACACCGTACCCAACACTTCAATCCAAGAATGACATCTTTCAGTAGTGGGAACCGAGGGGAGATGCACACAAAACAGTTGCTGTCCCCTCCAGACTGAAGGGTGATAATAGTATGGAGCATATTGTATCACTTATCTGTGTGGCTGTCGTGTCATTGTGCAAAACAGTTTTTTTTTGCTTGATGTTAGTGTGCATTAAAGCTTTTTCACCCTTATGGTCACATATTGACAAATGTTTTCAATCCACAAGCAATGTGAGCCTGAGGAAAACAGAGCTCAACCATTCCAGGTTTATCCAAAAAAAAAAAAAAAAAAAAAGGTAATAATGAATGACACATTATTCTTCTCCCTCGTTCCTGCTCTCTATGCCTGGAGACCTTATACAGAGTAGGGAAATATGTATATGTATGCAACATGTATGGCCAATTGGTTTTTCTTCCATCTGACTTGTGCCATTTGAGCTCAGAAATGGCCTCATCACTTCTGCTCCAGTGGCTATCAGCAAGCCACCATGTTGACTTTTGCCTGTGTCAAACCCATACACTGCTACCGCTTCATCTACATATTGTAAATATGATATGGTGTCCTCGCTGCCCCGAAGTCTTCACGGGGCAGTGCCTGCATAGTCCCAAACTAAAGTTAAACAAGCAGGCATTAATAAATAGGCTGTCTGCCAAAGACATGAACACTTAATCACTGACACATTTAAATTGACAGGGGCTGATGTGTGTCGCCAAAGTGTCTGCATGTAAACTGATGATAAAGGCTCATAATTTTCTGTAATGAATTAAGAAAAGTGCTGAGTAAGAAAATACACAATTCACTTGATTTTATTTTTGAAACAAAGAATCCTTAGATTTAATATTTGCAGTCAGTTAATGACCTACTGATGCCGAGAATGAGAAATCCAGTAGATCAAATACTAAGAAATCCATACAATGAAAATTCTTATCCACATGGAAATTTCTTTACACCCAATTTAAACTATTTTCCTGTCTTTATGTTACATTTCGTACGTTTTTCTTCCTCCACTCTTCACCACCTAAGAAACTTCACGGTTTTACAGTAAGATTCTGGTGTGCTTGATACTGATGCTAATATAATGCAGAGTAGACAATAAGGCAAAAAGGTAGGCAATGGAGACACAAAGTCTAAACCTACTACTGCTTAAGACACAGTGGAGAGAAGAAAGGTGGTTCAAAGGACTGCAGTGGTTACTTCTTGGTGCTGGAGAAACCCTGCAGACGATGGTGTTCCCTTAACCTGTGGAGGAGAACAAGAAGGTAAAAGAATAAGATGTCAGTTTCCAGTGTAGGTATAAGGGTCATGCATGTGGACCACATTAAATATACAAGTTTTGAAGGTTTTATACAGCTGTTGGTTATTTCTCTTAAGGCTAAAGGGATACTTACCTGACCGCATTTATCCTGATGAATCCAGAGGCATCACATGGATCGTAGTCTCCCTGCACATCCATGCTAGAGTGAGCCAAGAAAGAGGCAGATCAATTTTGAGACTGGAGGAAAACATAGCTCAGGAGAAAAAGTTACAGGATATTCTGGTTACAAAATGATTGAAATGTTTGGTATCACTGCAGTAAACATAAGAGACATGGAGCCTCATCAACTACTGGGATAACTGGATCATTGATAATCTGCTCTTTTGAAATAATGTTCCAATCGATTTCCCCTTGAATGCTCCTCTTTAGCATTGTTAGTCCTGAATAAAAGGAGAAGCAATATTGGAGAATGAAAACATGCTCATGTTCACAAGCGCACAAAAGACGCACATAACCCATTTTAAAACAATCCCATCATATCAACTCTGAGCTGAATGTGGAGACGATGTTGTAATCTGATGTTTCTTCCAGTTCATCCACTTCGTCTAAAAAGGACGTAAATCTATAACTTGTGCCACTGCGTGTTCTATGTTGCTCAGGCTGCTTGTTGTAAAGTCTCTTGTTAGTGTGTGTGAGTGTTTCACAAAGAGTGTCCGTGTGCTGTGTAATTACAGCAGTTTCTACCTGCAGTGCTTAATACACTCCCTCACTGAGTCCTCTCCTCCCTACGACACCCCCAACTCCCAGTGTACAGCTTGCACTCTTTCTTCAAAAGCACTTAGCAAAAGAGGAAATTGCCAACAAATGATAGGATAAACACTATAAAAAGAAAGACAGACAACTAAATCATCAACTCTCAATACAAGGCTCCCTACTCGGCACCTGAACACCATTATGAGTGACTGGCTACAAAGAATATGGGCACTCTTTGTGTGTGCGCGTGCGTGCGTGTGTGTGTGTGTGCGCACGCGTGTGCATGCGTGCTCGCAAGCATGTGATATTTTGTGGATTCCCTTAAGAAACCCTGCAGTCTAATTGAGAGTAGAGCCAGCGGACAGCGAGGAGGGTGACATTTCTGTCTCAGACGGGTGCGGTGGCAGGCTGTATTACCACTGTGTTAATGACGCCGTTTACTGTTGCCCATGGAGGGCCAACAGGATGTCAGCGGGGGTTTCATGCCTAATCTGGTCTGTGTATGTGCGTGTGTGTGACGGTCACGAGTAGTCATGTAGCGGCAAGTGTGTGTGTGAGACTGCTGCTTCCAGGTGTATCGCTGTCAGGTACAGTACATGTACATATGCATATAACGGCACTGTTTTAGCACTGCATCCTGACTGATACATTAGCAAGGCTGAGATTATCTGCCAATTTTGGTGAATCATAGATATATTTATATTGTCAGACATGAACAAAAAATTGGAGAGCACCAAACGGCAGCATTAAAACGCCTGATGTTTTTGTACATTTATTTTTGTCTCATCAAACTCGGAGGGCCAAATCATACATTTTCCATCCATTAATTCCAGTTAAATATATATAGTATAATAGTTTCTGATTCATTTGTGGGGGGTTTATTTTTATCTGCAACTATTTATTCTTTTTATTAATTTTTCAAGCAAAAATGTCAAGCAAAAAAAATGGTTGTTTCCAGCTTCTTAAATCTGAGGATTTGATACTTTTGTTTGTTATAGTATATATGATAGTAAACTGACTATCTTTTGGGTTTGGATTGTTGGGAGGTTAAAATATTAAAAAAAAATTAAAAAGGGCATAATAGAGAAAACTATCAATTAATTGAGACAATAAATGGCAGATTAAATTAAAAAAAAAAAATCACTGCAGCCATAATGTAATGTTATGTGGATTAATTTAGAACAGTGATGAGCGTATAGGAAAGATGAGTATTCTCCATTAGCATGGTATAAAGTTATGTGTTATTGTGCATGGCTGCATTAGAGACTGATTTCTGATTGCTTATAATAGTGAAGTTTGTAACATACTCCCTTATGAAGAACCACTGTGGCCATCTGTCAGTTGCCTCGAGGTCTTTGTGATGTTGCAACACAACACCTCTGACACACATACACACACACACACGTTGTCAAAGCTAAGGCATGTGTCTCTACAAGGATCAGGTGTTGGACTGAGAACACAAGCCTTCATTAGTGAGAGTTTCTTAGCAACTGACTGGTTCAAAGATTGATGAGTCATAATTTATCTTGAAGAGTGACTCAGCAGTTGGTTATTAATTGTTTTGCTGAAAACAGAATACAAAGGAACAAGCTAATACAATATGGGTTAATAGGGGCTGAATGAATAAACAGTCTGAGTAAAGTATAATCTCTCTCGATCACACTGGACAAAATATAAACTTGGGTATTGATTTATTTTTCTCCCAGGCGATTTCGCTTGCCAAACCACTCCAAGGAATTGAATGTCTGACTGTGTGAGACATGTTTCTTTGACTCCATCTCCCTGACCTGCTTAACTAGCATGACACCCATGTCCTTTCCCGTTAAAAGCCCAGAAATCACCTCTCTCCTCTGGCTGAAAACGCCATTAGATCTCTGACTCTAGGGTACAACAGGAGCGTGTGTGACCGAAGTGGAGATGGAGAGGCATATGGAGGGGTTTTACTTTGGTCAGTGGTGAGCCTGCCCAGAGGGCATCAGGGGTCGGCCTCCTGAACAAACCCACTGTTACCACAGCTCAGAGGCCAGGGGGGTGCAGTAGGAGGGGCTGGGTTCGGGGGCCTGCCCTCCAGGAACTGAGCTTGACACTTCTCTTATGTCTTTGTGAGGCAGGGTCGGTTTAGTATGTTGATGTGTGGGGGGGGGGGATCATAAGAGAACTTGGGCAAGCTGACCTAACAACAGGCTGGCTGCTGAACATGTGGAATAGCTGCACTGTGCCCAGAGCAGCCAAACACAGCTGTCAAGTCAGAACAAGAACACACTTTCATTCACTGACACATGGTTACTTCTGTTTTAAAAGCACAAATACACAATGCCTTTAATTCTGTCCTAGCTTACCTGACCAACTCCTCATTGTAAAGGGACTTTGGTGACTCTCGTCCCAGGATGTAGACCTGACCCTTGAAGACAGATAGCTGTACTTTGCCCTCCACGTTCTCCTGGGACTTGGCGATGCACTGTCGCACAAAATCACACTCCGGACTGTACCAGAAGCCTGAGAAGAGCAAGAAAACAGCTGCATGTTAACAAAAAGGCATGGTTGTACAGGTTTATTAAACAAAACCCTCTTTAAATGCTCTGATTATGTTGCCCAGTGTCACCTATAGGACAAATAAAAAGTTCCACTAGTTTTGTTGATATTTATATATATTTACATTTATTGTTATACATGTTATATGGAATGGAAAACAATATATAGGATGGACATGCGAAGAAAGAGGCTCCTTCTGTGAAAATCCTCCATTAGCAGCAGGGTCCCTCTTTCATGAGCTAAAACTCTCTCTGTGCTTTGGTCTCATTTCTGTTCCAGGTGAAGTTCATACACCCCTTTCTTTTGTCCCATTTCGCTGACCTGGGCTCGTCAGCCTCTGAGACAGATGGGCGAGGGATGTGTCTGTATATGTTCAGAGGTCGGGCACGCCCCACTCAGCAGGGGTCCTCCTCTCATCAGCAGCTGACCTCCACCTCATCGTCTGGCCATGTTCAAAGACACAATCCTTCCTTGCTTTCATTGCCTCTGAATTGGCACAATGTGTCTGACATGACAATTGCACACAGGCCCCAGTTTAGTGTGGAGTCAACTAGATTTTATACGATGTCAGTTCTGTCTGTGTCACTGTGTGTGTGTCTGTATGGTGGTTATTTAATGAGATTTCTAAAATTATTTTCATCATCAATCATTTGGTCAATTTAGTTTAACAAATAATGAAAAATACCTTTCATCTGAAAGTGTTGTTTTTAATATGCTTAACAACAGTTAAAACTTTCCAATGATATGAAACCGGGAAAAGCAAGCAAATATCTGCTTTTACTTGATAAATGACAAACCATTAGATTAGTTCTCAAAACTGACTTTGCAGAATTTTCTTTTATTCAACTAAGCAATTAATTGACCACAAACACAGATGTAGCTGTTGTTTATTTTCCAATTGTCAAACACTTGCTGCACCAGTACTGCACTACCTTTAATTTCTGTATATTCTCTCATGAAAATTTGTTTGGGTAAAGTGTGACGTTATTAATGCAAAACAGATGCAAGACAGGTGGATTGTTAACATAAGCCCCACTGCGAGCCTTCTGCTATCTGCAGAGTTATTAATGATTTAAACCTTCAATGAGTTTAATCTCTGCCCTGCTTCTGAAGGTAGCACCTTTATGCGTGTGGGTTTGCTTCCCGTCTCTGGAGAGTATAACTGAAGTGGCCTAGTAGTCGTCTCTAATGGCACTGATCCTATTATGTGGATGAAGGTGCAGGGGACTGGAGACTGAGCAGAGGGGATGATTAAGACACCTGAGCCAAGAAAAGCTCACACACGTATGCAAACACACTGAACAAACAGAGACGTAGGTACGCATTTTAGACGTTCACTTCTGTCTTATATGAACTCCAAAGGGATGTTGAGCCTTCAGTTTTTATGATCTGATTTGTCAGCATGTAAAAATATAATATTGTGTAATGCCAAATCATGGTACTTGTAACCTGTCCTGAAATCAATATATGGCATGCCTAGCTGTAAAATATCATGATTAAGCAATATGTCTGGAAAGAAAAGAGAAAGACAATACATCTAACAGAATAAGTGAAGTATAATTTAAGATTATGTATTTTAGAGACTTACCATTGTAGACGAGTTCTGAGAACTTGATACTCAGTCCCTGTTTGATCCGACGGACCTCTTTGTCCATGGTAAAGGTCTCGATGTCTAAATGGGCATTCAACAGAATTGTGCCTCCGGGGGTTTCATATATCCCTGACAAACAAAGGAAAAAAGAAATCAAAAATGAAATGAATGAATATTTGCAAAAAAAACACAACACAGTTGTTCAGTTTTTGAACAGGAATGAAGAGATCAGTTAGGAGATGTATGCATCTTTACCAGCCTGTTTAATGTTGTCCATCTCAAATATTTAACATAATATCTTGTCATTATCATGATTTTATAAAGTATACCACCTTTTAGAGACCCAAAATGAAAGAAATTGTGGAAAAAATACTGACATAGTACACATAATTTCCTCCAATGCACCCCTTAATTTGATCACAACCATGATCAGAGGCCATTCATAGGAGCATAAACTACAAGCCCTGTTCATCTGAACTAACTACAAGCAAACAGCTCTATTAGCCATCAGTTGTCTAACAGACAGGTCTTCACAGTGCTCACAAAACATGGATGATCCTGTCCTGGGTAAATGACAGGGTAGGAGGCCCCTGCCAGCCTGGAGCCTGGACCAAGGCTCTGCCTACCCTGCAATTTACCCCCTCTGGACAGGGAGGGAGGGGTGAGAGGAGAAAAGATGAGGTAAATGACAGGAGGAATGAAGCTGTCACTCAAATGTCAGCTAAAACAAAAGGAGGGCAGGGAATACGCTAGATGACAGATCTGACAACAGAAATAGGAGCTTTATCAATGACATCCATTTTCGTGAGAGCAGAGATTTTGAAAAACTGAGTGCCATTTCCCCATCCAATACACGGTTCCTCACATCATCTGTCAATTTGAATGATATTCACTCTTCTTTTGATTCAAGCTATGCTGCCAAGCTCCCATAACCAACACTTCACTGCACACCAGGCTGCCAAATTTCACAGAGGTGTTCCCTTGATTCCAAAACTCTTTCCTGAGATTTAACAGATGAATGCTATTTAATCTCTTACAATCTGCTGAGCATTGGAGCTCAAATCTGTACGACCACAAATACTCTAGCACCAGTCCTGATCTGAAAATGGAGAAGCACTTACTTTGTGCAGGCAGCCAAAAACAGAGCTTAGCAATGCTGCTAATTGTCTAAAGCCTCAAAAGGTTTCCACCTGATCCAGAACGGCTTGTGGCCTTTTGGTGATCCAGGGCCACAGAGGGCACATAGGGACATTTCCACTGGCTCTATCAGATTATTGAGTTAAAACTGCCCTCCAACACAACTTGGCTTAAGTGTTCCAAAAGAGAGCTAGCTAACAGAAAGGTGCAAACAATGAAACGCTATCTAGGTAAGCTCCAACTGTGGCAGTTTTGTTAAGCTTAAAGAGACAACACCCCCAGTGGTTTTTGAGGTTTTAATCTTTTATATGGTTACTGCAGGTATGCTAACTATGCTGCAGGCCTGAAGGGGTTCAGGTCAGGAGTTAATTCTTCCTGAGCTGATCCCCTCTGACCCTTTGGGCAAACGGTTAGCCCAGCATAAACAGGCAACACATGTAAATAAAAGCAGATAAATGAGACTGACAGAAAAATCACATTTTAACGTGAAATAGTTTGCCATTTAGTGTTTGGACATTTCTGTATAAATCATATCAATAAATGAAAATTTATTTAAAAAATAAACAAGCAAATACATTTCAAATATTTTTTGACAAAAAAATTTAAGTGCCACTGCCTTGGAGTTTGAAAGCAGCAAGAATTGGACATGAGGCAGACTGTTCATCAAAACATCCAGCCATTTCCGACTGCTTTTCATAGGTGCACCTCAGCTAACGGCGTCACCGGTGCACAGGTCAGAGGGTTGACAGCACTGTGACAGGTGGGAAATGTTAGTCTGGCACACAGGCTGTTCAATGTTTTGTGGCACAGTGACAACATTCTTGACAAACCATTTCAATCCCTTCCGCTTCCCTGACCCCACACAAATAAATGTGACCCAACACAAATAGGTATGACATGTCCCCATTCAATCCCTCCCATCATCTATTGTGCTAACGCGACTTTCATTCCAGAGGAGACCAACATGTACACTCGATGGTAGTTATTCAACCACTTGGACACCTTGTGCTCAACCTCTTCCTATTGCTTCAGTAGAGGGAAAAGCTTTGATCTTTTGTTCAGCCGAGGGGAGAGAAAAGTGGGCTTCCCATTTTCCAATTTCTACCTGCCAAGTTGCGCCACAGCCACAGTGTGTTGGCCAGTCAATTTGCCAATCATAGCACATAGCGTTGTGGGGGGAAAAGGAGTGTGTATCTGTGTGTGCATCAAAAAAGGAAAGAACAGCTCAATGGCCTTGTATATTAGCTGCAGTAACACATGTAGAGACCTAACAAAGGAGTTTTTTTATTTGCCTGTTGATACCAAAGACAAAAAGACAAATACATCCGTGTGCAACTGCATGGGTCGACTGTGTATTTGTGTGTATCCAGTGAAGCATGTGCGCCGTTTTCTTATTCACAGTGTGCTTTCGTTCTCTATTTGTGTGCATGTATAAGTGACTGCAAGTAACTTCAGTGTCTATGATTCCAGGTGAACCAGAGTAAAACATTTCCTTTGAGGAGAGTGTGCCACTCAGCCCACTTTTATGGAAGTGGAATAGCAAGTGTGTCACTTAAAGCACTCATGTAAAATAACTGCAAATTGCATGAAAGCCCTGGATACTGAAAGGAAAGCTTCTGAATGAATGTAAAATTAAGTGCAAATATGTCCATCTCTCTGCATTTACAGTGTATATCACCGTTTGTGTACGTGAGGAAGCCTGTCAGACTAATTTGACATAAATAGAAAAATGTCATAACTAGACAGATAAAAATAAATATAATTTTTAATTCCTTACCTCGGGACTTCATTCCAATGAAACGGTTCTCTACGATGTCAATTCGGCCCACACCATGCTTTCCACTAAGAGAAAAACCAGGGAGAGTAGACACGCTCATACATTAATTTCACTTTTAAATAAATTAGCCCACGTAAGGAGCCTTCTACATTAAGTGAATTAACTGCCTGCTAGTCAAAAACATGATCATTTAAACAATACAATATTAAAAATTCCAATTAATGAGCAAAAAACATACGACACAACAGCCCTACACATTGCTAGGAAAGAACTCACAGATTTCTCCGCATTATAAATAGCTGTTGCATCTTCTACTAGCAGTCCAATTCATTCATCATTTCCTCAAGTATGATATTTTGAAAAGCTACTGACTAGTTTGTGATGCATAAAATTAAGCAGCACTAACTTAAAACAGACAAGAGTTCAATGACCGTGTCTAAAGTTGATGACAATTTCACAAAAAATAAATAAATAAAAAGAAAATTGAAAGGAAATCTACACCTGCAACATAAAGCATAGAGTTTAAAAGTGGTAGAGGAAACAGATTTTTCTTTGGTATCAGCCAGCCCAACTTCAGTACTTTTCATTTATTTCAGACAGTTGGAAAGCAGAGGGGCAGACAGAGTGGAGGAGACACAGGAGGGAAACCTCTGGTGGGATTCGATCCCAGGCCAGCAGCGACAGACACACATCATTCAAGAGGTGGTGAACTTAACCACTGCTCTAACTCTGGGGACACTTACAATTCTGTTAGAGATGCTTCCTTACACTGGACATCTTACAAATCCTACATGGAAAGTAAAACTGCTTTTCAATAAATGTTTAACAGACATTAGGATAAGCCATCTAATGCTTACCCAATATCATTGAGGTATAAGTAGATATCCAGTGGTGAGTCCTTGGATGTGCCTTCCTTCATGTTTGACACCTTGAAAGGCACTCCTAATGGGGGAAAAAAAAAAATTGGGATTACAAACATTTACAAACATACAGAAACTAGAATTACTTGCAAAAGAGTAAGTCATTGCGATGCATTAATAAAGTGAAAATTATCTTTTTGATGTGGGGGGAAAAATATCTTGCAGTAGTATACCACAGTTACCCATGCTATTTGTAGTATTTGAATTTATCTATTAAAGCAGTGGACTTTCCTACTAGAAATATACACATGAAGTATTGAATACAACACAGAAAAAAAGCAGCCAGTTTGCTGGTTAAGAGCTGATGGAAGGATAGTTCTTGTGTCTTGTGTTTGATTCTTGTGTTATGAGAATTCAATGACATGCTTTAATATAGAGCAGTAGATCAGTCTATAAGGATAAGGTTGGGAACCAGAGGGTTGCCAGTTCAAGTCCAGCTTGGACCAAACTTGCAAAGTGTGTCCCGGTAGTAGGAAAGGTGCCAGTTCACCTTAAGTTTCTTAGCCAAAGGTGGCTAACAACAATAATAGTAGATAAAAGTATCTCTTCTTAATTCATAGTAGAGGGTTTTCTCATTGCACTTTTATCTCTTTGTAATATCATTTACAGAGACCCAACAACTCCCACCATGAGCAAGCAGAAACCTTGAGCAGAACCTAGATTCAGGCAGAGCGGCCAACTGCCTCCACCGGTTGGGATCAGTTCCTCCAACAAAGTTTTATGATGTTTCTAGTTTTGATTTACTTTGTTTTTGCCATAGCAATTATACCTATACAGCCTTTTAATACAAAGATATATTGCCATTCACTGCCAGTAATTTTTTGAATGTTTATAGGACTCAAACTACACTTGTGTGAATTCTTATGGTAGAAAATGTGCCTAAATGCAAATCTAGCAATACAAAGGTCTGACATTACCTGTCAGACTGGTCTTTGCTCTTCGAGAATGCAAGTGAGATTAGAGAAATCAACACATAGCCAACAAAGAGCAATGAGTAAAAAGTTTCACCTTTACACAGCCTAGTTAATCAACAGTTTGGGGAAAAGGCTTTTCAAAAACTAATGGAAAAGTTTGTTTCAACTGACAAAATCGTCAAAATAAACAGCAAAGAGTTGATCAAATCTGCTGACAAGCGCTTATTATCTCAGTCACTGAAATCAATAGTAGGCAGCTAAAAGTGAAAATCACTACAAAAGGAGCTGGTGAGAGGGGCTAATAAATTCAAAGGCCCTGCTCATATGAAAGCTGTGAAATCGTGGGCAGGCCTTTACCTAATTAAATTACTCATGCAGCTTTGTTACCCATACTCTCTTTAGTGCTGAGATTTTTTGTGCCACTAAGTGTTTGTGTGTTCATGCGCATGTGCAGGAGACAAAACTACTTGCAGATTCATCACCTATCTTCCCATTACTGTGTCTCTAGCACAGTTTTTCTTAAAAAAACAATAAATAAAGACACCCACGTTCACCCAACACACTTCCTCTCCAAAGCCACTTAAACCAAGTACACATCAATCATTGTCATGGACCTGCTTATTGAAGGCCTTCTATGAGCAACACGGGCCAAAGGTGGGGGTGCAAACTAAAATGAAACATAGGTGCGTGTCCACAGTCTATGGTTGAGAAGGGACTATAACCATTTAAGAACTACACATGGAGATGAAATGAGAAAACCAATCTGCCGATATTCACTCTCCATGCGTCCAGCCCTATACATCCTTTAGCGTGCTTGCAGTTGTCAGTCAAATAGCCTTGAAGACAGGAGCGGCACTTAAGCGTTTACAAAGCCCTGATAGGAATGACACGTGAAGGACTTGACAAATTTTTTTAGACAAGGGCTTTGTTGATGGCCCATTCTCATATCGCGGGAATCGTGGTAGCTCCCATGGAGGAAGAATAAAGTAGCTCCCGGTGCAGGAGAGGGCAGTATGGATGATGCATTACTAAAACTGCACCCCCTCCCAGATACCTAATAATTAGATTAAAAGTTCAAATAAATTAAGTGTCTGAACGTGGGAGTGTAGGGGCTGGCCTTTCGTCCCTGTGCTCTCTCTTTCCTCGCTCTCTCCATCATGCGGGTTCTATCATTCACTGAAGGGTCTTTTTCTCCCCGTGATCCTTTTCTTGAGTTTTTCGCAGCCTAACAGTGCAGACAATGGGAGCGCAGACACAGTTGTAGGAAAAATTACTGCTTTACATTTTTCCCTCTCTGTCTCTTTTTCCTCTCCACTTCTTTGGTATGAAAGGAGGGAGGGATGACATTTTTTTCTTAAAAAAAAAAAAAAAAGGAAAAAAAGGGAGAGGGACGGGGAATGGAGTGTTTGACGGGGGAAAAGGTTCCTGTCGTTAAATATTCTTTTTTAATCAGTGAGAAAACTTTGGTGAGAAAGGCAGGGATGAAAAGGTGGGAGGGGGAATGAAATGAAACATTCTTGTGCTGATCTTGTGCTCAGAGGGAGGAGTAGGCTCGGGCCTTTGTGTGGACAACTAAAACAGCTTTTGTCACAGGGTACTCAATAAAAGGCACAGGGAATATGTGTGAAAACAGAGCGCGGGCCTGCTAAGAACCCGCGAAACCAGACTAGAAGTTACTACTGCATCACTGTTTTACAAAAGCATATCTCCAGTGCAGATACACACTGACCACTGAATTACATTTTAAAGCAATTTTATAGCTTATAGCTTCAGCGATCACAAATATTCCCACAAAATCTTCTGCCAACCTTCTGAACTTCCCTTTAATTACTATTACAGCTCAAATCTGCCCATTAAGCCCATGTGATCAGAGAAACTAGTGTCTCTCAGCCGATAGATGTTGGTGCTCTTGAGCCTCCACTAGTGATCAGGATGAAGGGACATCTGTGCCATTTGCCCCAGGCTTGGATGTTTCTTTGCGCAAACATGTGACACTTTCCACTATTCAGCCGGGCCCTCAAGGCAATATATCTAATGAGCGTTTCTATGGCCCCTCAGGGCTTGGTGTATTAGCTGGACTTAATGCTTCCGGCCCGTGTGTGCGCCCCCGGGCCAAACATGGCAGCTTTGGACCACGTAATGCTGTGAGGGGTTAAGGATAAGTCTGGGTGGTCAGGAGTGGTGATAAAGTGCAACCGGGTCAGCGTGAAAGCTGTAGCCCTGCTGCAACAACCATCAATGTTAAGGAACATGAAGAGAAGTGGACTGGTTGAGGAGGGACACTATCCCTTACTGGTGCATTACAGAAGTTCAGAACATTAAATAAAAATCATGCAAACTAACTGAAACTTATTTTTTTCCATTGTGTGTAGATGATGATAAAAACTATTTCATCAAATTAGTTTTGATGGATGATTTCAGAAACCAGTCCTGGGTAACTCCTGCCATTTTTCAAATGGAAGTACAAATTTCTGCCCTACAATCTGACATAATTCAAGCTCAAATGCAAAAAAAACCCAGGTTCAATTCAATAGGCAAATCCATTTCACAAGATGACAGGTAAGACCAATCATAAACCAGATGTTTCAATTCAGTTTGTAATAAAAGTGAAAAATGTATTGACATTAAATCTTTTTATATATCATGTACACATGTAAGGGAAAGGAAAAAAATATGATAAAATTGAATTCAATCAAATGAATAATATTATCCATTTGAATAGCTAATTGCTAATTTCTGAGCTTCAATAACATATTTGACATTTTTGGCAAATTACATGTTCTTCCCATCTACATCAGGGATCACTGTAGGTTTTAAAAGTTGCAAAGGTTGAAAACAAAAGCAGACTGACGGAGGAATCAACAGGTGAAAAATGTTGCAAGCACAAACCGTTTTTGAACTCTATCTCCAGCACATCGGGGACGTTGGGAGAATCTTGCGGGTTTTTGGTCATCAGGTACAGGTCAGCCGGAGCATGGCTCTGAAAAAAAAAAACCCACACACACACTCACTCTCTCCATTTCACACACTTTATTCCCTTTGATGAATAACCAGGACCTTCTGGGACCTCATCGAAGAACAGTACTGCGGATGGGGGAGACTGTTGTGTGAGGTGACAACGGACAACTCGAGACACGACGGGGAGATGAAAAGAGAGGGTGATGCGTGAAAAAGGAGAAACCTGAAAACACCACCAAGAGTTGAGTGAAGTCAAAAAACAAAACAAAAATCAATGTTCCATTTTTCTCCTCTATTTGGTTTCATTTTCCGTGCATGGCCCTTCACCGCAGGGGAAGGCGGAGAAAAGTGGGGTGCAGCAAGGAGGAGAGGGGGAAAGGGCAAAAGAAAGAAATAACTCATACCCAAGGATAGTGGACAATTGACAAGTCAAAACACACCTGATACTTTGACTGAACCTATTTGAGCAATGCTACATCCTCAATAATATTCTGCCTCTCTGTAAAAAATCTGCTGTTCTTCCCTACCTGTCTTCACCTCCTCTAATCTGCCAGTTTTCCAGTTAAGATTTTCCAAATGAGGTGTCCCTTTCATTTCATTTCCAAATGAAGAATTTTGCTTAATGGGCATCACACAGCAAAGCCTTAAAAGTCCACACACTAAATCCAGTAAAGTTGTCCAGGGTGACAGACGTTTGTCGTTTTTCCAGTTGGTGGAAGCTGGGAGCGATTTCAGTAAGTCATGGTTGGGACCTAAAAGAGCGTGGCAGTCTGACGTGTCTGCCCAGCGATGTGGCCCTCCAACAATTACACAGCATTAGAACAAAACGATGGCCAATGTCTCCTGAGCTGAAGCAAATTGCAGGGGGACTATGCAAAATAACTACTGGGTGCATTTAAATGGAAAGCTTTACCAGACACTAAATCATCATACAATAACTAATCGGCATCTGCTCGTTGCCTGTCAGTGAGGAGAAAACGAGCAGCGCAATCACTTTCCTTCCTTTTAACTAAACACCAAAATTGACTGGGAAGGCGCCGGTCTTCCTCTCCTTTATTTTCTGCCTCAGCGCCCTGAAAGATGCCAAATGAGAGCAAACAGGAGAGGGGCGAAATAACTACCCTAAAAAGCCTTTTGATGCACACTCTTTGAGGGGGGAAAGATGGACTGAATTTTAAATACAGGAGAATGAGAAAGTCTACGAATCCTGAGGTGTTATATGCTGGTTGTAAACGAATGGTTGTCTTTTTCAACCTTCAAATAAAAACACAGCAAAGCAACCTGTATTGTTTATATAATACCTTTATGGTTTAGACGCAGAATGCATTATGATTGTTATGCATCCAGATTTAGTCTTTCTGCCATAACAGATTGAAGTACATTTGTTTTAATTCTAGCTGTGGTGAAGAAAATATTTAGATTTCCAGTTTTAAAAAAAGTGCCCCAGTTTAAAATTATAATTGAGTTCCCTGGAGTATCTTTGTCTAAAACACAACAAAAGTATTAAGTGAGGAACTGCACTATAGCTTAGAGAAAAACCTCATAACACACATTACCACCTAATCAATTAAAAACATTCCAAAACATGTAGATTCTATCAAGTAATGTTTGAAAACTCATACATGGTCCAACAATGAAAGCTCAAACTTATAGGGGATTGAATACAAAGAGGAAAAATAAGGGGAATAGGCTTGTTTCCAGTGAGCGAGAGATCAATGCATTTCAATTCAAACCCCCTGCAGGTGGACCTGTCCCAAAGCCATGGTCCTGAAAGAGAGGAAAAAGGTAGAGACAGAGAAGGCGGGGGGCAATGGGTATTGGTGGGAAATGGGGCATGAAGCGCACCATCATGTAGCACAGTGCAACTCCTTTGGCAGTCTTTGCTTCTGCCATATTGTTGTGCTAAACGTGGCCCATACAGCAAAGGAGAAGGCTGACGCATGAACTTAAAGCAAGTAAATTTCTATCTTTCCACATATTAGTTGCCTCATTGGTTTTCAATCGAAGCCAGCAGAGCCAAAAGAGGCAGAGGTGGCAGGAGGGAGAGGGGGAGGACGGCAAAAGAGAGTTGAGAGGGAGATGGACGAGAAGAGGATGGTAAAAAAACAAAAAAAACATCTTTTGCGCAGTGGGTTGGAAATGACGCTTAAATCACCACGTTTCAAGTCTGCCCTTCTCTTTAAAATGCAAAAATGGCAAATTGAGATAAAGATAAAACAATATGCACGCCAAGATATTTAACACCAAGGATATTTTGGTTAATGTTAGGGCCTCAGCCGAATTTAGTGAGGACAACAGGCACTTCTACGTGGAGGCAAAGCTACATTGATGCCCGGATGGACACAGGGAGCGCTCGCTAAGTATTACAGGTCAGAACAATCAGACCTGGGGGCAGCGAAGGCACATGACAAATGCTGACCTCTTTGCTTCAAAGCACACATTCAGATGCATACATACACCTACAAGCCCACTTCCTTTCCCTACAGGCAGTCCCCTGTCCATCCATCTTTCCAGCCAGCCAAGCGACCAGCAGAAAACAAGTTTTCATTTCCTCTAGGTGAGCAGGGGCTTGGCGTTACGCTCCTTTACTCCTGGTCAACACGAGCAGTGGCCCATCAGCTCCATGATCAAAGAGCGGAGCGGGCCCGGGGAAGCTCACTGACAGAGACTATAATTAAGACCGAGGTGATGTTTTAATGACTCAGGACGAGTGTCAGGCTGCCTCAGGCTGGGCCCTGACTGCTCATGTGTGGAGGGACAGAGACAGAGGGAGGAGATAGAGGGCTCCTCATCCTGTTTCCTCACTAACAATTGCCATCACAAATCACATTTCCTGGAAATTCCAATTGGGCAACATTTATAGATAAAATATCCAGATGGAAATATTTTTATGGCTAATTCTGTGAATACCTGACCAATCAAAATCCTGTAAATTCAATATTGCCACAAAGCAGTCCAGCTCCCTGTTTTGTAACATTGCCTACAATGGTCAAAAACAAGCAGAGATATTGAAAGGTGAGCATTTAGAATCGCCAATATCTTTCATCAAAAAATGGAGAGTTGACAGTATACATCGTCATATCACCCAACCCTAATGCCAACAAAACCAGAATCTAATGTGGGAGCATTTGTTCAACTTAACAACTTCTAGCTCAACACAGTCGACATGCTAATATAGTATTAAATGTGACTAAACATGATAACAGATAGACGGAGTTGCCCTGGGCACACGTCTTCACATAGGTTAACGCTGCAGGAAGGAGGTAAAGTAAATAAAAAAAGTCATTGTGCTACAGGCAAGATGGTTTAGGGTTATCAGGAAGGATATAGTGTTAATCATAGAGTAACCTGAACCCTGCTGACTCTTATCTACAGGAGAACATATGAGCGACCATTTGGACATTTCTTAATCTGACTGTGTTGAGCAGAGTGGGGCCTTTGTACTACAGGTGGGGGATTGGGGGGTTTGAATTGCTGAGGTCCACCCTGAGCCTTGAGGGCTGTAACTGGAGTAGAGAGAGGGCCTGATACAGAGAGGAGATATTTAGAACAAGATAACCTGCTAGGTCAGAATCTGTCATGTTGGTTTCTGCATTTTGGTGAAAAATTAACTTTGTAAGTTTAATACGTATGTATATTTATTTCCTGCTCAAATACCATTTAAAATATTCATTTTAAACTAGGAATTACACTTAGATATTGCAGTGGTGTTGTGATGTTTACCCTGATCCTTTACAAAAATTGCCAGAGGGGCCCCAAGGTTGTGGCTACTGTAAATTAATTAAACTATCACAGCTTGTTCAAAGTTCAAAATATAATTTTGTGCCGTGGGTAATGTATTCAAATCCTTTTACCACTCTGGTCCCCTGCACCATAAATATTTCATTGTATTTAATGCCATTAATCGATTCAATATTGAAGGTAATGGTCCAACACAAAACCCCTGAATGAAATCAGTTACACAATACGGTCACCATGCATCGCTATGCTATTGAGCCGGTTTGTCTGATTCTTTTCAAAACATTTCTCCACAGGCCGACCAGTAAAGAGGCAGCGGAGGGGTGGGAAAGGGACAGAGAAAGAAAGTGAGAGAGATAGAAGTCTGTGAGTTACAGTGGCCCTGCCCCTGCATCTCCACTCCTGCAGCGCGGGACCCCTCGCCTCCCTGTGACACCCCGTCCATTGGGGACTCATCTGTCTGGCGCGCTGTCTTTGTACTTTACTGTTACTGGTGACATTTTGGTGTCACGGTGTCACGATGAAATGGCTCCCCTCCCACGTCGCAGCCCGCGGCGGCGCAACCAGTGGAACAATGAGGTCCCGAGGAGTTGGGGCTGGAACTCAGGAGGCCCCAGCTGGGCACAACGCCCTAACCCTTCCCCCCTCCCCGGCTCCCATGAAATCGGGAATTAGTCGAAGCGTTGCTGACGACAAGTCAGTGTCTGTGTGTCCCAGGCTCTTCCCAGGGCCTGGCGAGGACCCGGGGTGAGGAGAGACAGAGACACAGACACAGCGACCAAGGGATGGGAGCTTTGGGGGTCACTGGGGGCAACCTGTATGTACTGCCTTGACCTCCGACCACAGCAGAGATCAAACTCAGTCTCACCCATGGCACTGTGGGAGAGTGAGTCGTGTTTGTCTCTGCTGTGACTGGCATGGGTCAGCAGAAGGGACAGAAGCCTTATTGCCATGTTAGTTTTACAGTTGCTCCAAGCGGATGATCCATTCTGTATTAAAAAAAAGTCATTTCTGTCTGTCTGCTGGAAACAGCATGCTTGAGAGGGAGAAAAAGTACATTATTTATTGTACTCAACAGTAAACTCCCAATTTTAATGTCTGTCTCTGATTGTCATATTCCTTGAGCATTACATCATGAATTAGTAGTACAAAACATTAAGTATTGAACCTACAATTGTGCAAAAGAAGTGTTGTTTAAGGCAAAACAACTTTCTTAGTATTTAACCAGCACTTATTCATAACAGCGTCCCGTGTATATGCAAAGAAATCTCTTTAATAATAGTAAGTAGTATATCATACCCTTTTTAGGACTGTTATATTTTTTACTGTAAACATCACAGTCCAAAAGGTTGATGGGGTCAAAAGGAGGACAAAGAATTTGTAGACATGCTGTTGGGAATTGGTCTTACCTTAGGATTCTCCAGGATGCCAGACTCATAGCTGTAAAGGAAGACAATTTAGGAATTTATAAATACAAAAACAACATTGAAACAGGAACTAAAGATTGTGTATCACACCAGTCCTACTCACCTTATATGCATGAGGTTGGCGTCCATGCTCCAGGGTGCCCGAGGAGTGACAGGCACAGGGATGCCATGTTTCTATAGTTAGGCAAAGAAAGCTCTTGTTTTACTTGCTGTTTACCTGTAAGCTAACTGCACCTGAATGTTAGAGTAGAGACTTGAAAGCAGAGCTGTACTTGTCTGTTCAGAAAAGTTGTGAACACAAGGACCCAAGCAAAATATCTCCAGTGGCTGGTTTTTGGCATGCTGTGTAACCAAAATACACCTGTTTCCTCATACAGCTTTAAGAGTACACAGTGAAAATAACTAAAACACTAAACAAAGAAAGATCCTTTTTTTTTGGCATTTTCAAAGGAAAAGTCAACAATTTAGTGTTTTAAGATTGCTGGATTTCACAAGTACTCCACAAGCCAGCAAGAGAGGTGTCGACAGAAACATCATGACCGCCATCTAGTGGGAAAAACTGGTCTAAACCATATAAAAGGGACCATGAGAACAAATGGCCAATAATACGTGTGGTCTCATTAATACGAAGCTAAGAATGGTTAAATGTAAAATTAAAATTACAGGTAGAAATTAAGGATGTAATAATAAATATAATATTCTTCACCAATCTAATCATCTAAATTGAATACACATGGCCTGGGATTTCATTTTAGGTTCAGAAACTGCTGAGTTTTGTCATCACATATGGACAATTAGGTGTTACAGCAGCTCAAGATACAGATAATTAAAAATGAATCGAAATGAGAAATCTCTATCCATTACAATACCTGAGGCAGTTATTTTTGGATGTTTCTGTTATAATGTATTCACTACTGTTTTACTTTTTTTGTTATACTAAACTATAAATTATTTTAATGCCACCATGAACTTAAATGTTCATCAATTACATGCCTTACCATTATTTCTGGACTGTTAAACTGACAAATAAGACATTACTTTGTGCTCTGGTAACATCTGATGGGAATGTTTGGACATTATAAAGACCAAACAAACAAACTTTTGTGATTTTTAACAGACTGATGGAGTTACCTCTGCATATTCCATCAGGTCCTTTCTCCCCCGGAAGCGGTTGTAGAACTCAGGGATCCTCCATGGTGCGATGATCTGCAAAGCACAAAACAGAGTGTGAGAGTGTCGGCCCTGCAGCTGCATCATCATCATTTCAACAGATGCTGTGCCAAACAGTACAAGCCATAACTTCCACACCTTAACGTCAGGGTAGAGGGCGTAGCATGTGAGCTCAAAACGTATCTGGTCGTTGCCCTGAAAAACATAAAACACAATGGTTCAGCTCTATATATCACATGATGTCAATGTTCATCTGTATTTAGCAACTGGATGTGTGTACAGTAGGGCTGCAGCTAACGCCATGAATCACATCCTGCTTTGGTTGTCATTCCTATATTTTCCTGAACGGTGCTCAGTCCGTTTCTTCATCATAAATATAGCTGCATTGTTCTACCACAAATAAAAAACAAACAGCTGGAAAATGTTTGGACACACCTGAAGTTTCATTACTTGAAACTTCATGATGTGGTATCTGTCCCCATCTACAGGCAAATATGGACACTGCAGTTCAACTGATGACTGTCAATTTAATTAATACCTTTGAAGTACAAATAAAACCAGGAAAGAAATCTGTAAAGGTATTGAATAACAAACTGTATATTATGCCGATAACAAAATAGATATAGGATTCCTTCTGAAATTAATCACAATGGATTCTACTACTTTCAATGAAATTATAAATATAATTTTACTTACAATGTGATAACCTAGCGCGCACACACGACATTTCTCTAACGCAGCTGCAGCTTATCCATAGTTTCACATTTTGACCAAAGACATGATGTCAGTGTGATTTCAGATCAGTGTAATTAATTTAGCAATTACGTTGTCATTTTGTAATAACTACAACTCCGATCACTGCTCTACATAGGAGAGCACTCAGTCATTGTCCAGTTTCCAGTAATATTAATTATTTATTTTATTTTGCAGGTGTTTTAAGATAAAAGTGGAAACGCAGAGTGCAATGCTGTTTCACAGGAAAATTAGGAGGCAAAACATGCCAGATTATCCCAGTAACACAAGAACGCAGAAGAGTTGATTTGGCAAAAAAATAAAAATGACAGCCAATGTGTCATGAGAAGACATCTATCCACAGGATTTACTGAAATGACAATGTGACATGGAATCCAGGCTAATATTCAACATTTTTTCATTCACTGCTCATTCATACTACATTTGGCAGGCCTCCAAACCACCAAAACATATTTGCAATTTCCTTTGAACTGCAGTGATTCATTTCATTCAGCTGATGACTCAGAACTGTGTGAGGAAATGTGCAGGCAATTAAGATGGTAACATCTGTTTCAGAATCACAGGAAACATTTCTTTCAATAAATATATGACTGAAAATGATCGTTTCTGAATGAGGGAGGGCAGAAACGACTCTGGGTAGGATAGATCGAAGTTATTATTCAACCCATGGCCTACATCCTCATCTCCAGACTATGGACAGTAACCTTGTTATGTAGTTTGTGTTTAGAAAAGAGTGGCTGGGATTGGCTTGTGGATCAGGCACATCAAATGTAACCACAATGTCTACACTTTAACTTTAGTGTCAGATCATCTACCCAACTTATTCTTTTCTGCCGCAGCTCAAAAATGCAAGAAAATTTAAATAATCTTTAGATTAAATAATATTTTGTCATATTAGCAGAATCCTGGACATTCTCCTTCCTCAGAGTGCAGCCTCTTGTCTTGTGTATGGTTTACCTTTCCTGTGGCACCATGGGAGACAAAATTAGCACCTTCCCTGAGTGCAATCTCGACCTGACGGCGAGCAATGCAAGGACGTGCTACTGAAGTGCCCAGCAGGTATCGGTCCTCATAGATGGCGTTGGCCTGAACTGCGGGCCAGATGAAGTCCTCCACAAACTCTGCACGCAGGTCTTCAATGAAAACCTACACAGGAACACAGAGCAGGGTTTTGTGTTAAGTCTTTGATTCTATTCATCTCAGAAATATTAAAGTTAGGGTAGGCAGCATTGGAGAAACTAGAGACCGCTAGATTCTGAAAGGATACAACCGACAAAATCCCAGCCCCTCACTTCAGGCTAGGTCTGGACGATATGGGCAAAAATGTTATCACGATAAAAAAGTTTCATATCTTTTGATATCGATAATTATCACGATAAGTATCAAATCGTTAATTCTTTTGAATTTAAGGTCTGATTTTTAGTCCTGAGTGAAAGTTGAAGAAACCTGATGGTTATTGTGGTTTTAAACTCTTTTTTTATAGTCATCACTTCACAAATCTGAGGTAGAACATTCAAAACAATTATGATAACATCTTTGTCAACAAATATGTTAAGCTTTCATCAGTCCTTTTTCCTCAACAAAATAAAAATCTTAATAAAAAATGAAGTCCTAATTAGTGTATTATTCAAGTGAATAAAATCAAACATTTATTGAATATTTGTTGCCCACACCAGCTTTAATTAATTATATGATATCTTTCCCTTTTAAGAAAGGAAAAAAAACGATAATTGTCTGCCACAAAAGCTGTTGTGCGCTCTCAAGAATCAGAATAAAGCAGCTACTGATGTCCATTCATTACAGCGTGCCATCACATTGAACATGAAAAGCATGACATCTGAGATTTGATTTATTTATCTGTCAGCTGGCAAAAGGCACTACATTCATGCTGTTGGGAAAATATGGATAAAAAGTGAATTTGGTATCTTACTGCAAAAAGATTGATCTTCAGCTTGTTGAATGTCAGTGTTTCCCTATCAGCACATGAATGCTAAATATTCAAACCAGTACGGGGCATGCTAGGGGTTAAGGTGCCGACCATGATCATCAATATTCCTGGGTTGGACCTTTCAACATTATATTGAAAGGTCAAGGCCTTTGTTTATTGTTTCCCCACTTCTCTCTCCCTCATTCCCCTTTCATATCTCTAGCGCCTGCTGTCTGATGAGGGCTTAAAATGCCAACAAAAAAACAAAAAGTACATAGCAGTGTTATGTGAAACCATCTGCTGCCTGATAAGAAATCAATCTGAAATCTTTGGGCATTTTTGGAAATATGCTGGGTAGTAAATAACAGTTCTTAAAGCAGCATCGCATTTCATTTTGTCTCTTACCTTCTTTGCTCCGAGGCTTTCTGCCTTTTTCCGGGCAGCTTCAAAATCTTCATCTTGCCCAATGTTGGCCTAGAAAAACACACATTGAATTGCACATTTAACGGACGCAAATATAAACATTTTTCTTAATATTTGCAACTGAAGCTACATCAACTGTTAAGCTGTGGAACAGACACAAGCCCCCAGTGAGTAAACATGCAGGCTCGTGACTGTGCAAGTTTTAATTCTGACAATCCATTAACTTGTAATTCAGATCACATCCGCTGAGGAGATGTAATAACCTCCTCACAGCAGAAACCAAGAGGCTGTCTGAGCTCCTGAGTGTAATACTAAACAAGGGAAATTTTCCTACAGAGACACAATAGTGATCTAGTGAACAAAACTGACAAATCTGCAGAATAAACACTTAAGCATGATTTTGATATTTCATTTTAATTGCTGTGCTTTTCTGAGTGCACATGAACAGAACAGTAGAGCTTCAATGCTTCTTAGCATGTCTGTGGAGCTCTGTTGGAGGGATGAACACCATTCATCCACAACATATTCTTTATCGATATATACAAATAACCTTTATTTTATCAGGTAATCTCACTGAGATCAAGATCTCTTTTGAAAGAGAGACCTGAGTACAGCAGACAGAGAGAAAAACAAACACAGCCAGACATAATAAAAGGACTTAACATCAGAGACAGTCACAGACATCACTAAATACATTTGAAGATAAATGTTTATTATACACATTGATGTTATGTAGATAGCGGTGGACAGCAAAATCTTCTGTAAAGGCGACTGTAAAGGCTGTGGCATTTTATTCAAGTCAATTTCAAACTCACCAACTTTTCAGTGAGCCCTGGTGCACGGAAACAGCTGCATTTGACATGTTTCTCCACTTTATTAATTTGTCCAATGTCAGTATATAACAAGGCATTATGACATTACAATGGAACTATGTGAATTCAACTTTATTGTGAAATACACTTATATTTGACGGCAATGTCGGCAACATAGCCACTTGAAAGCATTTGTCGCAGCTTAGTCATTTATAAATGTCTGCAGTTTGTCCCCGATTTTTTATCTTTAAACAGAAGTTCTCATAATACTGGTTGGTGAAAGTAGATTATACATGATTGATGTTATTAACATCATCGGTAATGTTGATAGATGTTATTAACATCTAACAACATTAACAAGTTTCTTTTTAAACCAACAATGTCCTTAACACGCCATCGTACCTGCATACCATATGCATTATTTAATTAACATACAGATATTAACGCGCTAAATTAAAAACCACTGCCACAACAAACACCACAAGCAGTTATTTCTGTGGTATTTCTGCCAGACTGTTTGTTGGTACAATATTCTTTGGCCAGTTGACCCAAGTGCATAGATTTACAGTTTCATCAAAGACCATCAATTATGCATTGGATCAGCGCCTGCTGTTGTTCTTCTGCTACCCTGGAACCAAAGCCAAAAAGATTTGGAAAGGTGCACCTTGTGTGCCACAACATTGAATACAGACAATCACCCATCCTCGCCCCACACCCAATCACAACACCACAGAATGAAAAGTTAGTCAACAGCAAAATCTGCCTGCTGTGCAGTTTGAAACTGCCACAGGGCAAAAAGTAAATCCAGCTAGATTTACGTTTGCATTATGAAGCGAGATCCCGTGGTTGGGGCTTAACCGCTACTGCAGCCAACTCATATATATGCTAAGTTGCATAAACTGTCACTGGAATATTGTAAAACTTTAGATATACGTGACATCCAAAAGCAACTGGTTAGAAACATGAACAAAGACAACGGACACACACAGGTGCCTAAACCCTCACCAAGTACGTGATCACATCGTAGCCCTGTTCCTTCAGCCAAACCAGAATACAGGATGTGTCCAGCCCACCACTGTAGGCCAGAACCACTGTACCTTTACACATGATGAGTGCCGTTCAGTCTAGCAGGTAGAGAAGCTGTGGAGCAGCAGCACAGAAGAGACAATTAGATTAATCAGTAGCCTAGCTGGCAAGGAAATGTGAATATATAAACTGGGGAGTTAAAATAAGTCAAATCTCTAACACCACATGTGGCTTAATCTAGTTTCTTAAAAAGGTTAACATTTAATGCATGAACTTAAATGCTGAAGGTTGACAGAAACAAGCAATATCATGAAGTCACCTTGGGCTTTGGGTATTTATTTTTCACTATTTTTTGACATTTTAGGTCAAGATGCTTTACAGTGAAGTAGCACATAGTGTCCTGTGGAAAAATGGACTACCCGTATTAAAATGTTACTGATAGATTTTAATAAATTTTCCAGCCTAAAAAACCCTCAGCTACATCCCTTGACAGTATAATTTTGTCATCAAACGTTCCTAAAATTCATTATGGCAGATAGCCCCAGTTGACAGAATAAGATTAGTTCTTGTTGGGAATAAAAATGAAAACTACCCAGCAATTTCCACACATCCTGAACAGACCTCTTCATTGAGGTGTGTAGCTAGTGTTGGACCTGTGACAAGCACGCTAGGAGCAGTTCAAGTGAAAATTAAAGAAAGAAAGAAAGGGAGATAACGTTACGTAAGATTTAATTAGTTGTAAATGTAAATGCTCCGTACTTGTATAGCGCCTTTCTAGCGCCACTCAAAGCGCTCTTACACCAGTCACACACATTCATACACTGAGCCTAAGTTTTCAAACGGAAACTAACATTCACACTCACACACTGGCGGAATAGCCGCCAGGGGCAAATCGGGGTTCAGTATCTTGCCCAAGGACACTTCGACACGCAACCAGGGGGAGCCAGGGATTGAACCGCGCTACCTCGTGAGCCACAGCCGCCCCAGTTGGTGTGGAGTTTACACGTGTTTAAACAGCGACAAAATCCTAGCCTGAAGTGAGGGGCTGGGATTTTGTCGTTTACACGTGTTTAAACAGCGATTTCAGATGGGGAAAAAAACGTTTAAGTCAACTACTACCCTCAACGCGAGCTTTATTTAAAAACATTATGGGGACACTCTCTGACCATCCTAGCCCCAGTTTATGTTGCAACACGTTGCCTGGCACGTGGCGACGACGTTTCCATTTATTAGCTAAACATATGCGCATGATATTTTTCTGAGATAGCTTATATTATTAGCTACATTTAGCTACATTTTTGGGAGGGGGATATGCTATTGACGTATTTTGCCACAGCAACTGTCACCCACGCCTGATGAAAAATCAAATCACGGAGGTCGCTTTGGCTGACCGATAAAACCTTACACTGAAACATACAACCACTAAGGTGGAGAGTACTTACTACACAGCGAGGTTTGTGAGGTGAATGAACGTTGTTGCCGTTGGTCTGTCGGTGAGGAGCACAGGAGGGAGAGAAGCAGCTGCGTGTCCTCTTCACCGGCTGTTTGGCTGCTGAACTAGCTGGTTCAATTACTACTTATATTGCGTCATCCCTTCACGCGCACACCCTGGTGACGGGGCAGTTTATTCATACAGGAGTATATACAAAAAGGTAATGATGAAAGATTCTCTTGAGTTGCATCATGGATATGGTGCTATGCTATGCTATGCTTTAATATTTGTAACCCATAGAAGACAATCCACAAATGTGTACTATGATTTACAAATATTTCACTAATCACAAATGCGTGTTTTTACATTTGTGTTGTGTAAAATCATATCCACAAAAATACAGAGTGATGTGTACACACAACAGTTTTTACACATTTACGGATTACTTCCTGTATATTTGTGGGGCTTTTTACTCAACACGTTGCCAGGCACGTGGCGACAAGGTTTCCATTCATTAGCTAAACATACCGCGGTGAAATTAGTTTTAAGTTGGATATTCGACAGAAATTCACCCAGGATCCAGTGACGGCTTTTTAGTCAGTTCACCCAGTGACTGTTGTATAAGTGCGGTTAGCTTACCTCTGATGGCTCGCTTTTAACCAACGGGGGTTAACTTAGGGACCATCAATAAATTACAATTGTGAGAACAGTGTTATGGGAAAATCATTATTTATTTCAATAGCTTCCAAGTCATGTGACACAGGGACTTCAAACCAATGCCGAATTGTAGTACTATACTAGGCAAATGAGACACACCCCTTCATATTTGATTTGAGTGCATTTTTTATTTTATATGAATATTTTTTTCTTCAATAGATTCCATTTCAAATGATTCAGGGACTCAAAACCAATGCCGAATAGTACTACTACCTGTTACACATATTACACACCTCTTGTACAACTGCAGTTGTACCACACAGAGTCAGTCATTTTCTTCCACAGCATTGAGCAGATTTCAAAGAAACACTTTATTTACACAACGGATATTCCCAGTTTCCATTCATTGCCTCTTCATATTGTGTGCTGTCCATTTCCACACACTGAGCATGGAACCACCGTTCACAAACATCACACTGGACCTGTGGAATTAAAATAAATCTTTCGTAACATATACATATATATATATATATATATATTTATTTCAATGTCTGTTGCTTAGATGTAGAGCGGTTGTCCACTACATGGAAGATATATGCCCCCTCTGTATTTGCTCAGAAGGCTGTGCCATTGTTGTGTGAGTGTGTGTGAACGAGTATTAGTTTCTTTCTCATCAGCAGTTGGCACCTTGCATTTATTTCTCTGCCATCGTTGTATGAATGTGTGTGTGAATGGGTACCAATAATCTTCTTAGCGGTTATAATCACCCACTGCGGAGCCCTCCTGTCCTGGGCCGTGCACATCCCATGCCAGGTGGTGAAGTTTCCAGTCAGGATGCTTTCTATGACTTCTCTATTAAGGTTGACAAGAATTTGGCATGGGAATGTAGAGTTCTTAAGCTTCCTTTAGAAATTAATTTATTACTTATATAAAGTATCCAACGAGGGTTAAAATGAAGGGCAACTGGACTTGGTTGAAGATACTGGAAGACGTTTCGTCCCTTATCCAAAGGACTTTTTCAGTTCTGACTGACTGGCAGGGAAACTCAGCTATTTAACCTCAGTGGGGTCGTTGGCCCGGGTCATCGATACCGCTGGTTCGTTAGTGTTCCTTGGTGTTGACAGTCGTTGAGACTACCTGTGGCCAAGACTGAACGACCATCGTTGGTATCTTCACCTGAGGCCAATGGGTTACGTTTGTTGAGTTTCCTGGGAAGTGATGAAAGGACAGCATTGTAAGTGGGGGATAAGTGGTGGCGTAGACCCCCTCCCCTGTTCAATGACGGCTTCTCAACCCTGGTGTAGATGGCTTCCTTGACACCTCTTTCAAACCATCCATCTTCTCTGTCTAAAATGTGCACCTGGTGGTCCTCAAACGAGTGTCCTCTGTCCTTCAGATGTAAGTAGACTGCAGAGTCTTGACCTGAGGAGTTGGCCCTTCTGTGTTGAGCCATGCGTTTGTGTAGTGGTTGTTTAGTCTCCCCAATATACAGGTCTGTGCATTCCTCACTGCATTGGACCGCATACACTAGATTGAAAAATAAAAAATGCACTCAAATCAAATATGAAGGGGTGTGTCTCATTTGCCTAGTATAGTACTACAATTCGGAATTGGTTTGAAGTCCCTGTGTCACATGACTTGGACGCTATTGAAAAAAAAAGGCATTATATTACATAAATTATGAATAAATATTCATAAATTCGAATATGCACTCAAATCAAATATGAAGGGGTGTGTCTCATTTGCCTAGTATAGTACTACAATTCGGCATTGGTTTGAAGTCCCTGTGTCACATGACTTGGAAGCTATTGAAATAAATAATGATTTTCCCATAACACTGTTCTCACAATTGTAATTTATTGACGGTCCCTAAGCTAACCCCCGTTGGTTAAAAGCGAGCCATCAGAGGTGAGCTAACCGCACTTATACAACAGTCACTGGGTGAACTGACTAAAAAGCCGTCACGATCCTGGGTGAATGTCTGTCGAATATCCAACTTAAAACTAACTTCACCGCGGTGCTAAACATATGCGCATGATCTTTTTCTGAGATAGCTTATATTATTAGCTACATTTAGCTACATTTTTGGGAGGGGGATATGCTATTGACGTATTTTGCCACAGCAACTGTCACCCACGCCTGATGAAAAATCAAATCACGGAGGTCGCTTTGGCTGACCGATAAAACCTTACACTGAAACATACAACCACTAAGGTGGAGAGTACTTACTACACAGCGAGGTTTGTGAGGTGAATGAACGTTGTTGCCGTTGGTCTGTCGGTGAGGAGCACAGGAGGGAGAGAAGCAGCTGCGTGTCCTCTTCACCGGCTGTTTGGCTGCTGAACTAGCTGGTTCAATTACTACTTATATAGCGTCATCCCTTCACGCGCACACCCTGGTGATGGGGCAGTTTATTCATACAGGAGTATATACAAAAAGGTAATGATGAAAGATTCTCTTGAGTTGCATCATGGATATGGTATAATGCTATGGAAGATTTAACTGCTTTAATATTTGTAACCCATAGAAGACAATCCACAAATGTGTACTATGATTTACAAATATTTCACTAATCACAAATGCGTGTTTTTACATTTGTGTTGTGTAAAATCATATCCACAAAAATACAGAGTGATGTGTACACACAACAGTTTTTACACATTTGCAGATTACTTCCTGTAAATTTGTGGGTCACGTTACATTTGTAAGTGGCTTTTTACACATTTGTGGAATTTTGTACAATGTGTACTGCAGTGATCTGTAAAAATATATATACACAAATATGTCACTACCCAAAACGTGTATTTTTACATTTGTGTTGTGTAAAATCATATCCACAAAAATACAGTGCGATTTGCAAATACCCACAATTTAATCTGTACAAAGATCTTTTTATTTCATATACAAAGTGTTATTTAAACAATTGTGGATCCATTTCTACACACAAAACTGTTTTTACACATTTGTAAAACTTTCCTCTTCCATGTACATTTACATTTTACTGTACATTTGGCTGTCAGTTTTATTCCCCCCCAAAAGATGAAAAGAATGTTATCATGTCCCCATAATCCCCAGACGTACTGCAAGGACAGATACAATGAGTGTGAATTGATCACGGGTCTGTCACGCGAAAGGCGAGAGCATTAACCACTGTACTACGGATTTCACCCTCTCACCCCTCATAAAAACCACCCAACATATATTCATACTTTTACTCGCACATACTAAGCTCGCGCATACATACAAATTCAGTTTGCATATATATACATACTTTACCTCGCGCATATATACATACTAACCTTGTGCATATATACATACTAACCTTGTGCATATATACATACTAACCTTGTGCATATATACATACTAACCTTGCACATACATACATACTCACCCTCACATATATACATTCTTAAACTCGCGCATATATACATACTAACCTTCCGCATACATAAATACTCACCTTGTGGATACATACATACTTACAAATGACAGTATGTATGTATGAGCAAGCAAAGTATTCAATTTTGGCCTAGGCGTTTTCTCATATTTAGGTAACGTTATATAGTGATAAAATCAGTTGGCTAGGATAATTTGACAGATCAGTGCAGAATGATCATTATCTTAGTGACAGTAAACCATAATGTCACTGCACTATGTTGTATGATTACAGGATTTGATGTGAAGAGGATTTCCTACAATAAACAGAAAAAGAACACTAAGTGACAGAAAAGAACATTATGTGACATTAAAGAACATTATTTGACAGTATGGAATGAAGACTGGCTAAATGAATATGTGCATGTGAGTGTGTGTGAGAGAGAGTGTACAGGGCTGTGTGTATGTTGTGTGTGTGTGTGTGATTTTCCAATTTGTACCAGAACCAATAATTCTATATGGTAGTGAAATTTGGTGGCCAAAACAAAACAATCATGGAATCTTTCCATACCGAGTTCTGTAAGAGCATCCTGCAGGTGCAGAGAAAAGCACCAAATAATCTGTGCAGAGCAGAGCTTGGCCAATACCCCCTCTTACTAAAAATACAGAAAAGTTCAATTAAATTTTACAGTCATTTAAAATCAGTTAACCCCCAGACATCCTATCACAAAGCCCTAACATACCAGGAGCAGAAACCAGCTGGTCCCGAGGCTCTCTGCAGTAACAAGTCCCCAACAAACTCAAGACAGCAACACCAACTCAAGGAGACCAAACCAAATCATTACCAAGCAAAATGATGATATATCTCCTTATGCCATGAACTGAGGACAACCAGTGGAAACTCATAACATTATATTATCTATTACTTATCAGTCTATTATTTTGATTGTTTCATATTTTAGTAATTGTTTTGAAATTTCACATTTGATACTGATTTTTTAGTTTTTTATTTATTTAAATTAATTAATTAACTTTTTATTTTTTATCAATTAATATACACACACACCCCTGGTTGCCCCGGCCTTTCTGTGTGGAGTTTACATGTTCTCCCCGTGTCTGTGTGGGTTCTCTCTGGGTGCTCCGGCTTCCTCCCACCGTCCAAAGACATGCAGACTAGGTTAATTGGTGAACCTAAATTGTCCTTAGGTGTGAGTGTGAGAGTGACTGGTTGTTTGTCTGTGTATGTATGGCCCTGCGATGGATTGGACCTGTCCAGGGTGTACCCCGGCTTTCGCCCAATGTCAGCTGGGATTGGCTCAAGCCCCCCACAACCCTGTACGCAGGATAAGCGTATGAATGGGATATATTATTATAATAACACACACACGTTACTGTTTAATTAATTTATTTTATTTTACATTTTAATATATTTTATATTTTATTTTAAAAATTTTTTACCACACACACACACACACACACACACACTGTTTTATTTATTTAATTTAATTTAATATATTATTTTCATTCTCTAACACACACACACACACGTATGAAATTAATTGTTCTTATGTAATCTATATGTAGCTTTGGCAATACTGTTGTTATACATTCAAGCCAATAAAGCTGATTTGAATTGAATTGAATTGAATTGTTTGTGGGATTTATCGTTTTGAAGGGACGTGCTATGTACTTGTACATGTATTCCTTCACAGTGAAGAAGGTGCAGGGGCGTGTCTAGACTTTTTTGATTGGTGTGGCACAAATGGGGCAGTGATTTATGCAGGGGTGGCATGAAATATGTGTCCCAACAACAATGTTTAGGGACCCTAGTATGCAGAAATATTCAAATACACGAGGCAGAAATAACACATTTATACCAAATGCAAAGAAAATGCATGATTTTTGCCCCAAACTGCATGGGATTAGTATAAAATGGGTATGTCTGCAAAGGGGAGACTCACCCATAGAACCCATTTTCATTTATGTATGTTATGTATCTTGGGGTCAGAGGTCAAGGGATCCTTTTTAAGATGGCCATGCCAGATAGCTAAACTTTGGAGTGTTACTTTGCCCACTTCCCGCAAACTAGCATCATGCTAGCATGACACAGTTGACCCTTTGCTAAGCCACACCCCGAATACACAGCTGGCCAATCACAGCGCAGTATAGGACTCGCTCTAACTGAGGTCCGACACTTTCATGGCTGCGCTCCATTTACTAATGCTAAAGGAGTCGTTTTCCAGACTTTTCCCAGAAAAATGTAGGCTGTGGGTTGTTCCTAATGTGATATTAATTGAGTAACGCTAGCTAACTTCCTAACTGAATGCTAACTGAATGTAACATTATAAAGCCCTACCCAGCTTTACAAGAACAGCATTGATCCTTAATATTGTTGTCTTTTGTCTCAGTTGTCGGGGGATGCGGTGGTTCACTTATACTGTGTGATCGGTAGGCTTAACTTCTATCTTTCATTTTTATCAAGTCTGTTTTGTCAGTTTGACAGCCTGAATAAAACCTTCAAATGTATATGCAACTGCAAAATTGTCTGCTTCTTCTGAGATCACTTTTTTCAACAAATATTTCAATATTTCTCCGACAGCTCGACAGCTCTGTCGGACTTAGCAACAGTAACTAAGGTGAGCGTGGCTTAGCGAAGGGTCAATTGGTACCTATGGATGTGGCATCTAGTGATATATGATACCAGTATCTTCACTCTGGATTTAAAATGGAAGATGTCTGAAAGATCCCATCTGGACACGCCCCTAAAGAAGTGGAGAGAGTGTATTTAAGTAAAAGGACATTGTTTTTAGCATATAATCAGCAAGTCACATGGCATCCATTCTAATAGCATGGGGACACATTCTAGTGAGTAGGGACAGGCAACAAAAGCTATTATTTTGAAGATATTGTATTGTAAAGGGCACCTCTATAAGCTTTTATTTTGAAACTCCAGCCTAAGAAAAAGAGTGGCTTGACCTAATCTAGTAAATGCATCTTGACCAAGCCAGGTTGAGGAGAAGCAACTCCGTGAAGCCAGGTGAAAGTTATTTGGATAAATGTACATTCACAGATTTCGTCAAGAGACTACAAGGTCGATCACAGATTTATTGATGCGGAAATGGAGAAGACGCCTGCAGAATACTTTACACACAGTGCGCAACAGCGAACAATGTAAGTTTACGAGGAATAAAAGTATACCATTTTAATAATGAAACACGGCCGCTGTAATAAAACAGCGAGAAAAAGCAGGGCAGACATCAGCGGACCCAGGCTTGTAGCTAAAAATATTTACATTTACTAACCACTGCTCTTAACTGAAACAATCAGAATTATAATGTTTCTATTAGAGGAGTTATTTGTCATTTACACAAATTAACTGAGGTACACTTAAAAGTGAGAAGTGGAAGTTAATGTCACTCTGGAAAGTATTACCGGTAATTACAACCACTATTCCACACATACTAAAGACACAGAGAGAGAGAGAGCTATGTCCATAAATAAGAGATAAAAAGTCAGTGATGTACTGCTCAGAGAAAATATCACATTTGATTTGTAACAGGACCCTGACGCTGCACAGCCTGGTAGCCGGTCTGGCTACATAGTGAGTATTAGTGCTAACTGATTTGTGTTTCACGGTCAACTGTCAGATGTCTGTACAGCACACACATGATAAAATGAACAAAATAATGATCAACAGAAAAACTCCACAGGACTAGATGTGGAGATAAAAAGAGACAATGAGGAAATTGGACTTGGAAATCAATAAACTAGAAAGAGAAGAGATCATTTCAATCCACACTTAAAACATGGAAATGTATTAATCATCAATTTTTTTTAATAATAAATAAACAAAAGGCCAAAAGACATTTTGGTGCCCTCTCCCTGTTGTTTCATGAATGTACAGTACACTGTATAGTTATTGGTCAGAATCAGAATGAGAAATTTATTTCAACTTTATTGATCCCAGAGGGGACATTCTTCCCAGTGAACTGGGACTATGATTTGGGAGGATTATACAATTATGAAACCAAATAACCATGAATTGTGCGCTACCAATGGCAAATAAAATAAATAAAAATGGAAGAGTAACAAATGATCCTTCATTGTTTAGGAATACATCAAAAAGCAATAAATCCACTTAAATAATTAACGAGGTATTGGTCTCTGACCAATCTCTGCTGCTGATGTTATCAGGAAATATTGTATTGTCCCAGTTTACCTCTAAGGCCACTGAGTGCCAGAGAATTCACCTGAAAACACAAAATATAACCTAATTGTTTTTGTAATCTGTAATTCATGTTACTAACAATTGGAAAGAACTTCTTTTAAATATAAGAGATTATTCTATAAATTATATATTTCTAATGAAGTACTGGCGTGGCTCAGTGGCTCAACTGAAATAATAAAAAAAATACAACAGGTAGTCAACATACAGACAGAACATGGGATATCTGAAAAAACACAGTGGTTTCGCATCAGAGTGACAGCTGGCTGAACAGATAATGCACCAGGACAAGCTTGGCTGATAGCATGGTCTTGGTTAGGCTAGCTGCACAGAATAACTCTCCATGGTAACATTTGTGCCACTGCTTTCATGAAACCCAGTCACGGCTTAATTTAGCCAGAATATCTGGAAAATCCTGGCTTAATCTGCTGTCCTGGTTTTGTGAAACAGCCCTCTTGTTGGAAGTCAATATGTTTGTTAGTGTATGTGTGTGTGAGTGTGTGAGCCCAAGGTTGTTTTGAATTTTGAAGTAAACCCAAAATGGCCAAAAGTTTTAATTTAGTAACAGCTGAAAAGGGAGAGAGAGAAGTCCCAACTGTCAAGAGCTTAACAGCAATCCACCGTTAACAAAGACACATAGGGGGGTTGACACTGACCCCAGTTGAGTAAAGCGATATAAGTAAAGACGGAAGTGGATACTGAAGTATCATCGCGGTTAGAACTGTATTCATTATTATTAAAGGAAACAACCATGACTAGTCACATATAAAGAAAGCACACAAGTTATGTAACTTTTCTTCAAAAACAGAAAGCTTTACTCCAAGCAGATACAGACTGCTCTTGTTTAGTTCCTTTAACTCAGTTTCAACAATTGGTGTGCCCAGCTCCCAGGTGAGTCTGGCTTCTTCTCCATCCATTTTCTCATCTGGTTCAGATTTCTGTGAAACACTTCTTAGTCTACATCATTGCAATACAATATTCTCCCCAAAAGTCCTAAACAATGTCATGGATGGCTTGGTCAGTTCATTCTTGTAAGAGCAGTTTATTTAAGGGCATGGTCTCTTTTATAAAGTTCTATGGTTTGTTCTATGTCAGTACCACTGTAAACAACACACACATAACAATGGTTTTTCCATCATGGCAGCAATCACCAGTCCACTGCCACATGTTACCATCAATCGTCTTCAGGTGCTGTACATATGTAGTGATGTCATCATACTCTCCCATCCATACAGTCCCTTTTTTGTTGTTTTAAAAATTAACCTGCACTGAAATGCTCCATTGCAGTAAACCTTTACCACAGTAGTCCATCAGAGGTCAGTATTTGCTCCAAGTCTTTGACATTATACCAAATTGCTCTCAGTGGAGGCTGATTTTAACACCTATCTAATACAGCACTTAATGTGTAACTTAGATGTTTCTGAACTTTTCATAAACATTCTGAGAAGCTGTGACAACACTGCATGCTCACACTCCACTTGGCATTTCATTGGTATAGAATTTTGATTAACCTCGGAGAACATCATAACAGCTAAAAACTGAGACAATCACTCTACTTTTTTGAATTTATTTCTTCGCCATGAACTTCCAAAATCAAAAAAACAAACAAAAAAACAAATGATCAAAAATACAATATAAACTTCTGAAAATCAACACATTGAATTTTTTTTTAAATTTTCTTACACAGGGCAAAAAACACTGAGCAAAGACAAAGTCCGGGTGGCTAGTGACTCTGCTTAGTCCTCTTTGCTTTTCTAGATCGCAGAATATGATGTTTCACAAACGTTGAACCTCCCCCCCTATTATCCCTGACCATATACAGTTCACTAGTTAGGCATTTGCCAGAGACGTACAGTACAAAGTGCCCAATAACAAGTCCTGGAGCTAACAATTGTGTTGAAGTTTTCAATCAAGCACGACTGCAATCCACCACTTTGTATACAATGTACACATATCGCCCCCCGATTTGGACTCCCCATAAACAAGAGTCAGTTGAGATTGAAGGTGTGCAGATGATTTGATAAGCTAGGGTGTCACAGGAAATATATATAAAGAGGGGAGATGAAACCTGGAGAGTCAAAGCGAGTTGCTGTCAATTCAGTGCCCAAGTTCTCAGGATCAATATGGTGACTAGTCACAGACACCTCAAGATCCAATGGCAGGAAAAGATCAGCATCCATGGGGAGAACACAAACTGCTGCACTCAGTCCAATTTGCCAGTTTTATTCAGAAAATATGAACGTTAATTTATTATAACCTATGGCATAACACCCATAAAATACAATAAATTATTTTCAATCCAACAAATACATTTTTACCTCCACTTATCCATTAGTTGTTTAACTTACTAATACCTTTTTACTTCTGTTGTCATGAAAAAGGAGGACATACAATGGGTTTAGAAAGAAATCTGGCATTATAGAGCAGTTTGGAGGAAAATAGAAAAAAAAAAAAACAACCCATAGTCCACAGATGAGTGTGGTGATGTCTGTGGATTTGGCCAAATAAAAAATAAGCTAGGGGCAAAAAATGTTGTAACCTGTTTGGGAAGGGGGTGGCTGGAGGATAGGGAGGGTCTTTGTGTCCTGGTCGGTGGGGGATGTTAGTGGTGCTGTGCAATCCTCTTATCTTTACACCCTTTGCCTACCACTCTTTCTTTTTCTCATCCATGGACACTCCGCCAGGTCCAAGCGCCACCACCAACAGCAGACCGCCGATGACGGAGGTGGTCTGGAAAAAGTCGTACTTGAGGAAGTCGTGCATGGGCTTGTAGGCAGGGATGGTCCAGAAAGCGTTGAAGTAGACATTGATAGCCAGGAGCCACATGACGAGGGTCAATGCCGCTAGCTTGGTTTTGAAGCCGATGGCCACCAGGATGATGAGGGCAGTGCCAACCATGTTCTGCAGGATCTGTGGAAGAATGCACATGTTAAAGTAGTGAAGATTTGCACTTTGCAGTATGTGGTCATCACCTCACAGCTGGGCTACTGACTGACATGCAGATTAATTTGCAGAAACTTGCTGTACTAAAATGAATACAACTCAACAGCTAAAATATTATGATATGCTTTGGCATTAGGGCTGCAACCAATTACCTGACGCACAAATCATGACTGGAATACTGTTATGTGGAACACGCCAAGCCACTTTGTTTGTTTCCTATTTAAGGAGTCCGGGCTGTGTACAAACACCAGAGTTTTTTTTTCTCCAGTGCACACACAGAACGGACAGCTTGCGGACCATGAGGAGATATTTGCTGAATTTGACAAAAAGGCGTGTATCGGATTAGAATTGCATATCCCACCTTTAATAATGAAATATCCATCTGTGTTGAATGAGGGTTGTGGTTGTTTTCAGTACTCACAGAGAAGAAGTTGGAGTCAAAGTGTAGCAGAGTCATGAACATGAGCACTAGCAGTACTCGACCACCCAGCTGCATGTACTGCTTTGGCGAACTCTCTCCCATGGAGGGGACTCCGGCAAACATGCTCTTTCCTTCTGAACGAGACTCGGCCAGCAGCAGTAGCAGACCACCTCCGAGGGCGAGGTTTCTGGGAGAGGGGAGAGGATGGTTATTTTTGGACAGTGGCTGTCAGACTTGCAGTCAGATAAGCAGAAAAATGTGTGGAATATAGAGTGCATGCAATAGATCAGGTGGGCTGAGGGCGACTTCAATCTAGTATGGACAACTAACTCATGTACTACTGCTCTTTACAAATCAAAGTTTCCATCGATACAGCAAAAGCACTACATACTGTCTAATGAATTAAGCTAGTTTTAATCTATGATCAGAAAAAGCAAAATTCAAAACCTAAGTTCAAAAACCACCCGTCAGTGTGACATTCACAACAAGCACATGCAAATTACATTCTGCTATATTTGGGAGTTGACAAGCTGGTGCAACCCAATACAAATACTCCAATAAACATAGAATTACTCATAATTTGCTTAGTGAGATTATTGTTGTTGGAAGAGGTTTTTTTTTTTAGCATTTGACTAAAACTACTGTGAGACTTACCTCATCAAAAATTTAAGGTCCCATAAAATGCTGTATGCAACAGTCTAGTGGAAAGAAAGAGACACACAGATCAGATACAAAGACCTAATGCTGTGCACACAGTGTAAATTTAATTACAGCTTAATTGTTCTCACCTGTAGTGCTATGATACCAAATAGTCCAAAGCAGGCATACTGTACAAAATTTCTACTGAGGATGAGGACACAACCACCTGTTAGACAACAGATAAGATATTAAAGAAAGAAAAGTTGTGGTCATTATAGTTGCAACACACTTCACATATGTAGCAGGACAGGTCGATGAATTCATACCATTTATGCCAAACCCTGACTGAGCTTCAGCATGTCTCAACAGAAACCATTTCACCCCCAGGACCAATTTTCCAACTGCCATGTCATGCTTTGGTGATTACAATAAGTGTTCATTTTAGCTTTGTACTGTGGTTATTACATGACAAGAATGGAACCTGACATCTACCCAACATGTCTTCTGTCTGCTTCTACGTTTTTGGTAATGCCTTCATCAGTGTGTGAACTTCTGCTCAAAGTTCAAGGAGCTCAGGGATGCATTTTCGCATCCACTGCAATACTTAGCTGATTTGTGGTGAAGTGGGCTACCTCTTAGCTTCCTTCAACAAGTTTTTTTGATCTCCCCTGACCTCTCTAATCAGCAAGCTAGTTTATGACCCAGATGTGAAGTTCAATGTGTGTCAATGTGTTTTTATTGCACATTTTGCAAACTGCAGTTACAACAGGGCTGAAATACATTGAGCATACTTTTAAACGTTTTATACATTTAAATTATTTGCCCTGAACCATCAATCACTCCTCTTACTGTTGTTACAAGTATTTGTGTCACACCACTCATTGATGCTAGAACTGTAACTCCCTAAAACTTTCAAATCCGAGTTGACTCATCAAATGTCCTAACCTTAACCTATCTGTGCACTGCCTCCAATTCACTCACCCAGCTGTCCTATGAGGTTAAGCAGCACAAAGCACGTAGCCAGGAAGTAGCCACAGCTCCAGGTAGCCTCAATGTAGTCTCTCTGCTCATTCCACTGGAACCACATGCGGATGCCATCTTCCAGGAAGGTGCTGATGAGACAAAGACGTGCCAGGTGGGGCAGGTACTGTTTGGTTACCCGCAGGAACTGGGCAATAGAGAGAGGGAAAAAAAAAACAAAACAAAGAGGATAAATGATTGGCAAGAAAAAGGGTGATCTTAAGTGCAAAGAATAACAATCAAAAGGATGTGGTTTCTGTATCATTGCAACAGCAGAACTGAGAAACAACATTATTGGATCACAAAGCTGTAACACATCATATAACTTGATGTAAACAAACTCCCGTAAAGACTTCTTTATAAAAAACCCCCGACAAAAACAACTCTATTCTGAACTGCTACTGCTCAGACAGATCTCGCAGTCTAAAAAAAAGGAAAGAAAAAGTCATCAGAACTGCTACTAATTATTATTTACATTGTAAATTATAGGGATAGGAATTACCTCACTAGTCATTTGAATGCAATTGTCAAGCTAAGTGAATGTCGAAACAGTAGTCATTTAAAAACAGAATTGCTGACTTCGACAGACTTTGCATGAAACTAATATAACAACCAAACAGTGAAGATCCCCTTGCTCAGTAGGAGAAAGAGCGCGCCATTACCTGAAGCTATGGCAGATGGCATTCTATCCGTGGAGCAAATATTTACTTTGCTTGTCAATGCAATGAATGAAGTTACTGCAAAATGTAGATCAGTTGTGGTCCTTTTTTTTTTTAAACTAGTCAGGTAGTTTCTTCCATAGCTGCCATTTAAACATAATAACAGATTATACATAAGTCAGCAATCACAACAAGTATGGTTACGTTATATAATTTATACACAAAAACTACAAGGGTATACTAAATATATTCTGTTGTGGTCCACAAATCTCAAGCAATCTTGAGATGAACTGAATGTTTAAACAAGACAAAATAAACTACCCTATGTTGTTCTCTCATGCACAAATCATGAATAAACCCTCAGATACTACAGTGACACTGTACAAGGAGCAGTGACCCTCCCCCTGCCCGCCTACTCAGCAGTCCACATCAGCACTGTCAGACCTAGGCAGCCTATCAACGTCCACCAACTCCCACTATGACTGCTATGTGGGACATGAATGGACCAACTGCGGGCCAATCTGAACAAGCCAGAGGTTGCTGCAACAGCCTAGAAATAGACCATTTTGTAGAGTAATGTGTAAGAAACATGTTAGCTCAAGACCCCTTAGTGAGATATGTGCCCTAGAAACGGGCTTAGCAGAGTTTCTTACAAAGCCAGACACTTCAGGTTCCCTTTTCCCAACGTTTATACATAGCACATGTGATAGGAGTGTATAAATCAATCAGTTGTATTCAATTAGGGAAGTGGTGCAGTTTAGGCATGTGGGGTAGAGTTCAGTCAGCACTGCTGCCATATAAACATACACAGAACTGACTCCATGACTTGATATTTAAACTGACAGATCTCAGACTTATCCAAGGAGAAAGCCTACATTAAAAGTCTGGCCTGTCCTGCAAAAAACATGAATGCATAACACAATACTAAAGCTGGCATGTGTCTGGTGAGCCAGACTACAGTATTTTCTTCAAAGGACAGATGGCACAGGCCACCAACCCAAATCTCTTTCCCCAGTCTACGTAGTAACAAGGGTCACAGGCAGACCTGAAATCTGATCTTCAAATCTCAGCTCACCCCTTAAAGTTCAATGCACAGCCTGTAGTCACACCATAACAGCAAAATACCCCACAGAAAGACAGAAATATCTACTTAAAGGCAGCTGTGACATGTGAAATAAAGTGAATGTTCATATCCAGCTTGTGGGCGAGCTGTGTGTTGGCTGCTCTATCAAAGCCACATGCAGTACAGAAAAACAAAATGCTTCTCCAAACTAGAGATACTCTGTAACCCTAAGCCACCAGCAACCAGGCTGGCATATCACAATATGACTATTAAGTGTTAGCCAATAACTAACGTTACGCCAAGTGATTTCACAATGCTGTCTGGCTCGCCTGTGCTCCTGTTAATACACCGGCCACCTAGCTAACACCTAGCTGGCATAATGAGATATACCTGTTAACTGTGGCCGGGTTGGCCGTTGCCAAACAGATGTCAGTTACACTTTGTCGTGTGAATTATTAATTGCACCTAAACCATCTGGAGACACAAGGCAGGAGCAGACGCCTCGACCGTTTGTCATGCACATTAAAACACGAGAGTAAATTAGCTCCAGCGTTGATCCAAGGCCGTGTTAGTACCGTCGGTTAGCTACTGTGGACTTGCAGAAACAATAATTAAAAGGCGTCACAATGCTGGAGGAGACACTCAAAGAGCCTAACGCTACTTTAATGTTAGAGAAACAAGTTAGCGGCTATCATGCTAACAGCGGCTAGCGTTAACAACTGCCGTGCTAAAATTGAAGTTACCTGGTCTGCCACGTCTTCGGCTGTGTTCATAAGATCCTCCTGCCCCATATTTGTGTAATATTACGATTTATTTTATAATTAAGGCTCAGCGCAACACAGTTTTAATGTGTTGGGTTTCTCGCAGGCACTGCTCGTACTGTTCCTCCCCCAGTTAACGTTATTTACTTGGAAGAGATTTCCCGATCGCCTGGACGCAGAGAAAGGCCGCCTCCGCCCCACAATGCCCCGCGATTTGACGAGCGACACAGAGCCCCCCTACATGGTACTGCAACCGCTGTATGCCACGTATACTGATCCGTCCAGGGGCTTGACGCCGCCACCCGGCATTGTTTACGGCTTTAACACATGTAAACAAGTCCAGGTTTATACGCTCCACCCCACATGTAATCACTTGTACCATAAAATGTAAGGCATGTTCATGTTAAACCCTCCAAATGCTGCACACTCGTACATTACCTATGCAGCTTTTAAATATAACACTGTTCCGACACAATGCATATTATTTGATCTGTTAATTCTTTAGAAAATTAAAAATAATTAATTTCTACTGCTATACTATACGCTACAGTCTGAATACACTTTGAGATAAAAATGCAATAATTGAACGCATAAATGAATGAAAAAATAAAATGGCTGTTCTACTCAAACAGCTCATAAAGACAGGAACATTTTGCTGTTCCATTCTTACAGCTAACGCTTAAATTGTGTTGAAATCTGGTGAATGTGAAGGCTACATTATGCTTCATCATATTCATACTCATTAAAACCATCTAGAGACCACCATGCGTGGATGAGGGTATTATCATCCTGGTAGAGATAACTCATAACTGCAAATGCAACCTGAAAGGACACCATGCAGTAATACTCTGATGGTCGCAGGAGCTGTTGTCAATTCATAAACCTAACTGCCATGAGAGGGCAGAGCTACTTTAAGGGCAATGGGATGGAGGTGTAAAAGGGGCCATAACGCACATATGGGCTTGTGTGACCAAGGATGCGCTTAGGAAGCCTTTAAGCTCTGAAACATGTACACACCCTGTTAGCCAAGCAGCTTTTAAAAAACAACAACAAAAAAAACTGTTTTATTTTAACAAAGCTGAGGTTCAGTGTGCATAAAGCCAGCAGATGTTTTTTTTTTTTTTTTTAATGCACAGCAATAAATATGACCTTGTATTAAGTATTTCGCACAATAAACATGAGTTGCCTTCATAATTCATAGACAATATTTCAGAAGTGTAAATTACACATTAAATGACAACAATAAATCAGCAACGTGTTGCAGTGACTGGGTTGGAAATTTTGCCATGAAGGTCCTTGTATTAATGTTTTTATTTGTTTGTTTTTTTCCTTCAGACAAAATGTTCATCCTTGATGAACACTTATCTGCAATTTCTTGACAATCATTAGAAAAATGGTTTGCCAGCTACAGCTATATATATATTTTTAAATAGTCCTTTTATGAACTGCACGTCTCTGTTGAATGATTATAGGTTTATGTCCTGCAATAGTGTCAGTAAAGGTCTCTCCTTCTTGTTATCTTTTTATAGGCGATGATTGGTTCCAAAAAAAAAAAAAATATATATATAAAAAAACCACAGACAATGTTTGCACATCCGAACTGAGTCGTATTTTATAGTAGTGCTCTTGGTTGGAAACCATAAAATACAACTTATCACTGAAAATTATGTTTACTGCCACCAACACATTTTCCATGTCACGTAAACCAGCATCTTTGAAACCGTGCAACATCACATCACTTGGAAAACAGACATCCTTTCATATGGAGAAAATATGAAACGTCTAAATGATGTTCACTTATGTATAGATCTGGCAGGCTCAGACACAGGAATACTACTCCAAACTGAACTGCAGTATTGCTCCCCGATAAATTACCAGGTATAAAAATACTATATGTATATGGATTTGCATTTTACTTTCCACTTAGCCCTTTGCCATGTTTTTTGCGGCCTGATTTCCAGTGGTTATTTCTTGATTTCTTTTGAAAACCACCGCCCTGGACCTGAAAGACATAACACACCATTAACTGACAAGGACTATAAAACAAAATCTAATTGGTGGCAGCAACACTGATACACTGGATCCCAGAGAAAATGTAATTTCCAGATTTCTACAGACCTTCTTGCGTTTCTGCAGCACCTGCTTATCCACCTCCATTTGCTCGTCTTCATCTGTTTGGAAATCATCTTCCTCCTCATCCCCACCACCCTCCATACTTTCTTCCGCCATGGTTTTTAAAGTGAACATAGTGGCTGTGAGAACATAAGACACAAAGTTACAGCAAAGAAATACTGTAACGCTACAAGCCACTCTTCCTATAGGCGGTGTGTTTGTGAACAGTAAATTCATACAAGAATGAAATCCTGGAGACTTTGACCTCCATGACACACAGTAACCAAAAAGTGAACAAGGAGGTCTACAGTGTGTACTGACGAGGGTAGAGGTCACTCATGCTGTCTTCTGAGTCACTGTGATCCTCGTCACTAGATGAGGGTTCCCACGAGCTGTTCCCCTGTTTTGAGGGCCTTCCCGGAATGACCTCCTCTCCGATGTTTCTGGGCCTTTTCTGCTTCAGTCTGGCTGGAGTGAATTCAATCCCCTGCTGCACACACTCTTCATCTAGAGCAGGAATGAGACACGAGTCGTGTCAGTAATCAAGCTGACAGCGTGAATTGTCTGAAAACTCATATTTGCAGTGTATTACGTGGACTGACATGCCAGTCACCTAAAATTAGTTCAGGTGTCATTATTTGATGAATAGATGAATAACCTAAATGTAAAATGAATATTGACAATATGACTGAGAGCTTTGTAATTGTTTCTGATGTGGGAGAATGCATTCCAAACTGTAAAAAGATGTGATTGATAAGAACTGAAGCAATGCTAAAAGTGTAAATCTGAAACAGATGCTGAAGTCTGTGATATATTATTAGGCCGTTATCTAATATTGTCAGTAGGTAACTGCCTGGACGATATACAAGATAGCCCTATTCAGTATTAGTTGCTTTGAAAAAAAGTAAAGTTGTTATTTCTGGTATTTCTAATTGGCTGCAGTCTGCAAATTTGTGAACGCAACTCAAAAGAAATTCCTAAATGTTGATCAAGCAGATTTAGAACGATTATATTCAGCAGAAAAGTGATACCACAGAAATACATTTTCATCAACACCAGATAGCTTTGATTTCCTTCCTGAATGATGAGTATCACACCAAAAGCCTATGTGACTTGGGTTGTACAACATCTCCACTGTTCAAAAGGCACACTGCAGCCACTATTTTTTTAAACCTGTTAAAAAAGACATGCATGCAAATAAGTAATGCACTGACATTTGGAGTGGGCTTTCTTGAAGCGTTTCCCGTTAACATGTCTGAGGACGTGATGTGGCTGCCGGTTGAGGTGCCTGAGGGTTAGCTTACAGAAAAGCTGATTGCTGGAAAACAGACAGGAGGCATCAAACAACACATTACAAAGTGCAGATGAGCTTCAACCCCTCAGTCTATTTATGAGTAACAGTTAACAATTTATGGACTTCCCTTTTTCAGTTATTGCCACTGCTGCAAGTAAGATAAGGAAGGTGTTGGTGCTTTTTCTTGTATAATTACAAAATGGCAAGCAAGAGTCTTCTTACGGTTGTTTTGTGCTTGGCACAATGTGTGGTTCATACTGGCTGTAATTAAACTCCGCTGCAGCACTCAGTTTCTCATATTTCTTCCCTTGAGTGAACTTCTGTAGCTCCGTCAGGCTGCACGGAAACTCATGGCCGTTCAAAGTGCATCTGATCTGAAAACAACAAATTAGGTGACATGCGTGGCTCATTTGGTGGTGTTAGTCGTGTAGCTTAGCTTGGTGCAGCAATAAACCTGGTAATCACTAGGAGTTTTTTTCAGTCCTGGTCATCACATCTAGCCATCACACTACACATTACACACAACATTAGCAATACGGCTAGCATCACATTGTAAGAGCACGTGTCTTTCATGTAATGGGATTTAATTTGCCCGCTAACCTTTTTGCCATCTGTAAGCTGAAGAAAGGGGTGGTTAAGAAGAAAAGCTCTGAGGTCCGCTGGTAGTTCATCCATAGCTTAAAAACACTTCACAACAGATATTTCAGTGTTTATCAGGCCACCCCATTACAGGAAATGCATACACGTGGGTTAACTGCGCCGACTCTGACTTGCATGATATGTTGGCGCCATCCACTGATCAAAGTTAGGAAGGTCAGCTGGGACAAATGATAAAGCTTCCCTTTTAGCTTTTATCGTGGTAAAATCACTAATTACTAAAATCAATATGATATGCATCATATATGCGAACTGAGTAAAGTTTGAGTAATGCTAGCAGGAAAATAGGTGCAAGCGCCATTACCATTACATAAAGTATATACAATACATCAGCTACTATGACAAAGAACAGTCAATTTATTTTATGTCTGTAGCATATTCAAGTGACTAATTATTCTGCCACAGTACAAAAACAATCGTTAATTGGCTTAATGTTTAGTCAGGTGCTAGCAATGCCTTCAGTCAGCTGACTGACAGCGTCTGACAGAACGGAGTCAGAGAGCAGGAGAATTAAAGAGAGCCCACTCTGTTCGTATTTTCAGAGACCATAGGTGTAGCCGACATGTAATCTACGGCGACACGGGAGAAACTTTAAATGAAAAACTTGACCTTGCTCGAAAACAGGAACTAGTGATAGTAACGTAAAAACGCGCTACAGATTTTCTGCGGTGTAGGAGTAACGATGATTTCATTCAACTACCCATAAGGTTATCTGTACAGAGTGAGTAATCTTTCTGAGCACTAAAGTCTCTCTGAGGAGAACATAAAAACCCCGCCCACGTTTCTCCCACAATGCATCGGTCCAGTAAACAAATATCTGACGTCGGCCAATGACAACAGATGTCAAGCTAGCTAACTAGCCCGTCGGAGAGTTGATCCTGGAATGTGAGGATTTATTCAACTCGTCTCAAAATAACGTTAAAGAAGACATTTCATTGTGCATTTGTGAATTTATCTAAATTTCAGTTGTTGCTCGTTAATTTGCTAATGCTAATTAGCTGGCAGCCTAGCTAGCTTAACTATAAAAGTAGTGACGGTAGCTATTAGCGTACATTAACTCTATATAATAAAGTAATATCTGTTGAACGAGCATATTTAAATAATGTCTGGACCAAATGGAGATCCAAACGTCTCGGTTGACGACGGTATTATCAACGACGAAGATGATTTCGGCGATGAAGAAGGTAATGAGCTAGCTAACGTTAATGTGTTCTTCATTGTAATCGATGCTGGTAACGTTATTATAGCAGAGAGGAATACCACTCTTTAATTTCATTGCTATTCCATAACTTTAACAATAAATTATTTTAGAATAAAGTAGAAATCTGAAAACAAATCTATTACTGTTAAATTAGAACATTAAACCTCGACTTGGGTACAATTAGTTTTAATGTTGGACCTAATTCTGCCGATAGACCGGATCTGCCCCAGGATGTATTTACTATGTATTTTTATATACAGTCTATGGTATTTACATGTGCTCCTCTCAGACTGAGTTGTGTTGTTCGCTGTCTGTGGAGCATATTCAATATATATCTCCAGATAACATCAGTGTAAAATGAAGCCTTTCAGCTTGTGATCCTGATCAAATTCTCAAATTAAGTAAATCTGTTCGTTACTGTAGAAATTATCTACCCTATATATCCTGCTTTGAAAAGCAGTATCAATCCACAGTTGTTTATTTCCTGAGATTTCTCATGTTTTGTACAGCTGTTTATTAACTATTATTAACTACTACAGTATTATCTCACAAAAGTGAGAACACCCCTCACGTTTTAGTTAATATTTGATTATATCTTTTCATGTCACAACACTGAAGAAATTACACTTTGCTACAATGTAAAGTAGTGAGTGTACAACTTGTGTAACAGTGTAACACAGCCCTCAATGTCTAAACCGCTGGCAACAAAAGGGAGTACACCCTACGTGAAAATGTCCAAAGTGGGCCCAAATTTCGTACCCGTAGGTGAAACTTTGGGGGCTGCTCTATAGGGGGCGCTAGCGAGCCATTTTGGCACGCCAATGCGGGAAACCCATAAAATACGTAATTTTTTCGCTCTGCCTGAATTATGTGCAAAGTTTGGTGAGTTTTCGAGCATGTTTAGGCCTCCAAAATTGAGTTTACTTTGCAAAAGAAAGAAAGAACTCCTTCAGTTCCAATAGGAACATTTATAAAAATGGAATATTTACAAAAATGTGAGGGATGTACTCACTTTTGTGAGATACTGTATATTATACAGTCGAATTAGTTGTATTGTTTTATTGAGTTGTCTACAATATTGTCATTTTTAAATACCCATATACAGTAATCTCCTTAATACAGGTTAAACCTACTCAGATTCTAACAATATTGGCTGATATGGGTGGAAAAATACTGAATATTAAATAGTCTAAGATTAAGAAAACAAGACTGTACACAGCCATGTTCCAGCTCCGATTCAAGGTGGAACATGCTCTCCTCTTGTCTGTCTGTGCTAACAATTTAGACATTAAATCATAAAGTTACTAGTCTAAAATAGGTGATATTGACAGCATTAATTCTTCCCAAATGAATTGGGGTATCTGGGCTATAAAGATAGGAAGTGATTCCCTTTTTCCATCCTAATTTACATCTGTTATGTATAAAGACCAAACGCTCTTTCCTCTGCTATAGGTCTTTACTTTGCCCGACAGAAAAGCCTAATGTCTCTGCTGCATGTCCACAGAGTATGAGGCCGTCAACTCTATGCTAGACCAGATCAACTCCTATCTTGATGACCTGGAAGAACGGAATGATTCACTTAATGGCAAATTGCACGAACTTATGGAGTCAAACCGGCAAGCCCGGCTGGAGTTCAGGGCCCAACTCTCAGGCCCACCGACCCCCGAGGACCATTGTCCTGCAGACGGGGACTCCTCCTCACCCAGCAAGGAAGACCTGAACAAGGCCAATGGAGCTGGCAAATGAGTGACAAGAGTGAGTAGATGAGTGGGATTAAGTTCAGCAAAATGCAGGGAAAGAAATATTTATGACAGCTGACTCAACTCCCAACCTCAGTCTGTTGGACTAGTGACCCTTGATCTGCATAGTCCATGCCTGTCTGACTTTTCTGAATTTACACCCCCATCAGCAGACGTGTACAAGTGATATTTGCATCTCCTCAACCTAGTTTTTCTTTGAACTGTAGTGTGCTAATGTTTGGTTCCTGAGCTGATTGGAGTTTATTTACATCAAGCAACGTCTTATTCAGTCAGCTGACATTACTACAGTAAAATCAAAGATTAAAAAGCAAATTCTAAAGCCAGGATCACACCAGAAACATTTTTAAAAGCAGACCAAAAAGGACTGCATTGTTAATTTAACAATGACAGTAACCTGCTCATACTGCAAGATCATGATTGGATTTTCCCAGATTGCTATAAAAATTTAACTTGCCGATATGCATGGTGACCCTTCTTATGTTGAAACACCTCCTGCCTCTGCATGATCTCCAGAATTTGTCCTCATGGCCAAAAAGCTTTGTAATAGCTGTACAAGTTTGTGTTATCCCAAAAAGTAAATATGCAACATTCCAGATGTATACCATTGTATTATGTTTGACCTGCAGCATGACAGAACTGTTAATTTTCATGAACCTCTTTGGGATAAATGATGCAGTTTGAAAAGTGTTTGTATATGTTAAGTCAAAATGAAGTCCACAAAGTATGGGAATTGTCAGACATTTTAATATAAATTAAAATGACCCCAAACGGCAAACAAACATCCAAAAATACATTAAATGTCCAGCAGTTAGAAAACATCACCTGTTTGTTCATCTCAATTTGTCAGTAGCTGAATAAAAATACAATAAGAAACATACAGCTTTGTTTGAAATTATATTTTACACGTCCTTTTCTCTCTCCTGCTCCCTTCTGTTCTCAAAGTATAGTTTCCATCATGTCTTGTTCCTTCAGACAGAACACGATGCAATGCTAATCATGTGACCGTTACCACCATGACTACTAGAGTTGCTACATGTGGCAGCCAACCACGTTTGTGGTTTAAAATATCCTTCTCTAACATGGAGGATGAAATGTTTCCAGGAGAGCACACTAGTTGTTCAAGAGGGAAGTGAGGCATCCTTATTTAAGCCTTGTGGTTTCTGGTTACTGCTGAAATGCTGGAAGTTATACATTTGTATAATCTGTAATGGGTATCATCCGCTGTATGTTACTGGTGCTTAAAATCAGAGTTTAAAGTTTGCAAGGATAATTTGACATTAAACACCTCCTTCCATTAAAGTGAGTGATTCATCTGTCCAGTGTATAGCAAAAAGAATAAATAAAAGTAAAACAAATGCAGGTACACTGCATTGTGACACCAAATGTGATTTTTGTGTAAAATCACCCTGTTGTGTCCATTCTACACAAATGTTTTATTTTTTTTATCTTTATGAATTCGGGGCTAAAATACTGATTTGTGGGTTCTCTGAAGGCGCAAAGTACAACACCCAGCAAGAAAAAACAAAACAACTTTACAGTTTGTTTTTTTAAACTTCAAGCAGCAAATATTTACCCTAACTGGCAAGCAAACTGCAGTCCTGGGAGAGTTGGGTACAGCTTGTAATTTGAATTCAGAGTCTGGTTAGCACAAACACCTTTCTGTTGTTGTTGATGAAGCTGTTGGCTGAGGATTCTCATTTTAGAGCTGTAAAAGGGTTTTTAGACATTTCTTTTGACAGGTGTCCATAAATATATCTAGCATCTTCCGATATGAATGTGTACAGGATTTTTTATTTTTTTTTCCCCAAATCAAGACAACAACTGCTGACAACTCTTTTTGCCACAAAGATGACACCAGCTTGAACCCAAAAAGAAATGGATGATTAAAAAAAATCAGAAAAGCAATGATCAGATTCATGACTTTCAACTTTTGTTCAAACAAAAGTGGTCACCAGCCCAAACAAATAATTTCGTTACATTCTACATTTCAGGTTGCTAAACGCGTGTGCTACTGTATATGGTTAGCAATGTTTAAAGGTATCTCCAGTTGTAGGTTATCTTATATCAACAATCATTCAGAATTAGCAAAAGCTGACAATCAGCTTCCTGATCTTTGAGGACAGCAGGGTGGGAAATTAACTTTTTGGTGAGCCAGCCACCTCCTTTCCTTTAACCCAGCTACATTTAAAACCACTGCACAGTGTTCATTTAAGGGTCAGAAGCAATTATAGTGATTGTAATACTTCGGAATAGAAGGTGGGGAAAAAAATGATAAAATTTTTAATTGTGGATGGGGTAACCTAATAAAATACCTTTGCTTTTTTTTTCTCCTGTGGCTAGGAAAATTCATGTCATTCTATACTTCACTCATGCTACTTTTAAAATACTGTATATATTACGTTTGCGTTTAGCTTCTATGGTTTTAAATGAACATGTTTTAATTCCACTCTGCTTGTATAGTATAATTGTTGTGGTACTCTTGATTTTGCAGTTAGTATACAAACGAGTCTACTGCCATGCTAGTGGCTCTGAGGTTGTACAGCCATGCTTCATCCTAATGTCAACATGCAACAATGACAACGCTAACATGTGGATGTTTAGCAGGTATAATGTTTACCATGTTCTCCATCTTAGTTTAGCATGTTAGCATTTGCTAAACACAAAGTACAGCTGAAGCTGGTGGAATGTTTTGCAGGTATTTGTAACAATTCATATGAACCGAAAGATTAAACAAAATTAAAATTTTGACCTGATGGCACTAGATGCTCCCTCAGTCTTGGTCTCAGCCCCTAAAAGTCTTGGACTTGACTACAACACTATTCTGGATTAAAGTCTTACTATATTCACACTGTTAGCGTGGCTAAAAGAATCTACATACCAAACTGTTTTATACTAACAAGAAATCATACAATACGTGCCCCACTGCATGTCAATCAAAAATTCACAATTAAAATATTTAAATGTTTAAGGATTTAATATTTATTTTTCTGTTCCCTGGGGGCATTAAAGCCATTTTACCCACAATTTTGTTTTTAATCCACGTTTTAATGTTTTGCAGTTGCAGTTCCTCAGTTTCCTTTTTGCAATGCACTGTGGCAGTAGTAGAAGGACTGTTTTGAGTAAACTTCCATCCTAAACACACTACACACTCAGAACCTGCTTAGATTAGAATATGTACTATAGGATCGGGACACAGCACATGTATCCATGTGATGGCTTTTCATTCATTTTGATTGCTGTAATCTAATGGTGGAGACTAGCCTCTGACTGTTAGCCAATATTAACATACTTACCCACCAGTCACTGATTCAACCTGTATTTGATAGCTGTCAGGTGTTAATTTCCCACCCTGGGAGAACACTTCACATAAGAAGCCTTTCCAAAATAGAGAGCGGCAGAGCTGTTCACTTATAGATATCTCTGTTTCATGAAAGCACCTCTTCACATACAGACACATCCTGTCCTAAGGTTGCAGTTGTACCTGGTATCCTCTCCTCCACATCTTATCTTTGAATCAGTGTCTGTTTGTGGCCCTCCCTGACCTGCGTTTGGATTTTGCCTTCCCCGTACCGTTTTTTTTCCCTGGTACACCGGGAGCTTCCTTCTCCTTCTCCTCTTCTTCATTAGCATCCTCATCAGCAGCCGCTTGCTCTGAGTCTGGCTCCTCTCTGCTGCCAGCCGGCAGCTCAGCTGGACTCTCCTGACCTGCAGAGGCCTGGGATGTGGGCTCATTCTCCTTACTGTGGAGGCTGAGGTCTTGGTCTGCGCTGCCAGTGCTGGTTGCTGAGGTGGAGATGAAGTCCTGTGAGGTCGGGTCAAGTTCTGCCTGTTCCTCCTGTTGCTGGTTTTCTGTCTGCGTGTTCACTCTGGTGAGTGTAATGGTAGGCTGCATGGAGTTCAGGTCTGTCACTAAACCAGTGTCATCACAGTCTGTGGTGGTTTCTGTTCCAGGCCTGAAGCTGGCTGCGGCTATGAGAGATTCCCCAGAAGACTCAACAGCTCCCCCCTTTTGACTCATCAACTCTCTGTAATTCTGTGAAGAGAAACCATAAATACTGCAATTACCTATGGTGAATTCCATTGAGAGCTTATGTATGCTTCAATTGGGGCTAGGGTTATTCAATCAATGAAACAAAACTCGGACATCAATGCTGAACACAAATGACCCCACATAATAATAATATAGTTAACTTTAAGCAGTATTTATTAGGTGAAACAAGAAGATGATAATTTCATTTGGGTTTCCCCCTGTTTAAGAGTGCAAACAGGGTGAGTGAAGTCATCAGAAACCAACCTTGAGGTTCTCAAAGTGCTTCAGTGATTTGCAGTGGGTGTGTAGGGCCGAAGATTCAAAGTGGTAGAACTTGTTGCAGAGTCTGCAGATAAAACCTGCTACTGGAACAAAAAAACTGGACCCTGCAGTAAAAGATATCCATGAATAAACTTCGCTCAAATGTGATATTTAAAGTTATCAGGAACAATGAGAACATGCAGGAAAGCAACAAAATGAATGATGCAGCAATCAGCAAAGAATCAGGAGTTAGCCGTGACTCACCGTAGACTGTGTCAGGATCATATTGCTCATCACTGGCCATGTCCTTTAGAGTCACTTCTTTAAGGGAGGACCAGCCATCCTGTACCAGGTCACCAGATACACAGTAAGCGAATATCGTATAACAAATGCACCACACCATGAAGTGTGTTATTTCATGCTTATCTCAGAGTGATGTTAAACTTTGGTAGAACCATGGGACGTAAAGCTTACTGGCCTTTTAAAAGCAAAATATTGTGAATTGCAAACAAGAACAAATTATCTGCAAATCACCTGTTTCTCTGAACAATCTTGGTCTCCTTCACTCGTCTGTCTTTCCTCTCCCTCCTCCACCTCAATGCCCTCCACCTCTTCCAACAAAAAGCCATCAGCGTCCATGGAAGTCAGCTTGCCCAAGGCCTCACAGCCCTCCTTTTCCTGGAGCTAGTAAAGCACAGTAAGTGATGAGGGGCAACAACATGAATGTTTAATTTCATCTATATTTATGGAGAAAAACACTTGCTTGTTATTATTAATGATTTATTTTAATGAGTTTTAAACACAGGTACCTTCTCCACCATCTGTCTGTGCTCCTGGGACTGCAAGTGCTCCACAAAAATCTGAGAGGTCCTGAAGTGTTTCTTGCAGACTGTGCAGGAGGAAATGGCTGTTCTACTGGCAAGCTGGGGAGACATTAAGGGACATTGAAAAGCTGTGTCAACCTTTTTCAAAATATTCTGTAAAACATCAAGAGCGCATCATTTACACCATGCAAGTGTGCTTATCTATGAAGTGAGCAGCTGATTACTTTGTGCTCCTCGGTGCGACGGTGGTCCATGATGCTGCTGGTGTAGTGGGTGTGACAGGTGGCACACCAATGCTTCGTGTCTGCTTTCTTATCTCTGAAGAGAACACAGGTGAACATTGAAGACCCACAAGGATCATTTTCTCTTTTTAAAACAGTCTCCTATGATAAACTCAAAATGACTGGCTGGGGGGAAAAAAAACTATTTAACCAGTTTTAGGGTTAAAATAAAAAGGTGCGAAATAATCTCTCACCATTTGAACTTGATACAGGTTTCAAAAATAAGAATACATTTAAAAAAAAACAAACAAACACACAAGCCAAATGCATATTTTTAAACTGACCCATCTCTGTTTGCTCCCTGCAGAGACTCCTGTATTCGTGGCAGCAGGGTGACCAGGCAGGCGTTGCTCATGTGTTGGATCTCCATCATCCTCTGCTGGTGGGAAACACTATTCATATGACCCCTGAAGTTCTGTCAAAAAAAAAAAAAAAACACAGAGAAGAGAAATATTTAAATTAAATAAAGAAGAGAATAATTAAACAAAGTAATTAAAGATATACAGTGACTTTTTCAGCCTTTTACCCAACTGTTTACCAAATAAAAGTACATTCCACTATGGCCTACGTACTGTGTTGATGTGTGTGTATGTTCAACTTACTTGCTGGTTGTGGCAGGTTATGCTGCAGAGGTAGCAATAGAACTTGTTGGTGTCCCCTACACCCTCCTCTCCTTCATCGTGGTTCTCTGGTGAAGCCAAAGGGGTATCTTTATCCTGTATCTGCATCTCCTCCGGGGCTAAACGATCCTGCTGGTCGTCTTCACCCGGCCTGCCAGATGGGGACGGAGCTGACGAACAGCTGTGCGTCTACAGAGAAGTTGCAAACCAGATCTAAACCCAGGGTGTTTCTCAAGTCTCTTAACTGCATCCACGTTTCCCTCACTTGCGTCTTTTCCTTGCGTCTTAGGCCCGCCCACCGGGGATGCGTGGAGAGACACAAGGAAACCAAGCCAGGAGAGAAGGAACGAGGAAATATGTTTTTAGAGACATGAGACGTCCTTTCCTCTGAAGCGTCATGTAAAGCGACGTCTGTTTCTAATGACGGCAGCAGCTGATCACACTGGATCAGTAGAGACTTTTGATGGAGTTTGTGTCTGCACACATGTGCACTGTGTGGTACTAATAAAGTCTCAGTCATCAGTGCAGAGCAGCATGATTCTCTGTTACCTGTTTAACAAACACCTGCACATGAATAATTATAAGTTACTGAATGTCCTGCTCAGAGGCACAGGATCACTTCTACTTGCACAATGCTTATATTATCTGCATTTATATTTATTGATTCTGATTGTGAATTAATTATTGAATAACCCAGAATATGATCATGGTGTATTGGGATTTATTAGCCTAAAGGTTTCAGGGAAATTGAAATGATGTAATGACATAGTGACGCTCAGTTTTAGGATTTCCGTTTTTTCCTCTGCTGATATCCTTTAATACTTGCAAGTCACGTCACTCGTTACCGATCGATCACTGCGTTCCATCGTATCAAACCAATAATTTTTTTTTTGCGCAGCAGCACTTTCATTCATACTTTCATCAGCTGATCTTACTCGCGGTGCCGCCTGCTGCTGTCATCAGATGCTTTGGTGCAATTTAGTGACTTGTCTGACTCTTCAGTGTTTTATCGTCTATTTGGACTAAACACAGGAATGACCAGCCTCACATGTGACTGAATAGAAATGACGATAAATTATGTAAAACACATTTCTTGCAGACAGACTCTCTCTGACTTTAATTGTCTCCATTATAAAAGTTGATGGGAGAAATAAAAGACAGAAAAATCTTTCTAATAAATGAAGAAAGTTATGTGTGGGGCTTTTGTTGTTCAGACCTTCAGTGAACTCAGATTTGAACAAGACAGTGAATCATAAAACAAATAGCCTAAGACTTTGCAGTGATACACCTGAATTTAATGTTATCTGTCCTGATGTATCAGATCAGTCGGAACAGCTGCAGCATCCAATCAATATAACGGCTACCCAATAAGGGGGTGTGTCGGTCAGTAAAAGACTTCTGCGAAAGATCCACTGGTGTCATTTATACTGCACACAGCAGGTTGATAAATATTCTAACGAGACCCTTTGTAATAGTGATTTAGTAAATCTATCATTTAGTGTTCACATTATTTTGTCTGAGACCTGACCATCTCAAATAAAGGCTCCTCTCACCTCAACAGCTCCGCTTTCCTCCAGCGCCTCAACAACATCTGATCCCCCTCCAGAGCCTCCTTCCTCCAGAATGACGCAGTCTGGGAAAAGAGAAGGCGAAAAGAAAGTAGTAGTAGTAGTACAACATGTTCTCATCTCAGCTGCACTCCATTTAGATGAAATTAGTGCTTAATGTATGAAGTAATTGAAACCATGTACAATGTTTGGTTTCAGTGGGCTTTACCTTCAGGCTGGCTGTTGCTGTTGCACTCTGAAGAAAGAACCACCCCATCAGTATCTGCAATAGTGACAGTCTCAACAACACACTGTTCTTTTGGCTCCTCTGACCTAAGAGAAAAATAACAAGAGTCAAAGAAGGAAACAAGCACAAATATTGAGGCTTAGTAGTTCACCAGTTTCAAATAACTAAGCCACAACACTTGTATTATCCTAAGTTTTGTCTTCCCTCATTAGTAAAAACAAATAAATAATCCACTGTAAAATGCGGATATGTTTTGTTACTCCAGTGGAAAAGATACAGACAGGTCAACGTTTACTACAATCACAGTAATAAATTTTTCCCCCCTACCCCTCTGTCTTCTGCTTCTTAACTACAGGTTCCTCAAGTTGCTCCTCAGAGGGCTGCATGGGCCCATCCTCTCCTCCAACTGCAACGTCTGTGGGTAAAAAAGGCAAAACACTGACCTATGACATTTAACACACACTATATATATACCTTCAAGCTCCCACGTTAAATAATTAGCATGTTTCAGTGCTGGATGGATTGAACAGATCTACCTCTTTCAGTCTTGTCACTGGCTTCAATGGTAATGATATCTGCTGGTTGGTCATCTGTGCTCCCTGCTGTCATCTGCTCGCTGTCCCTCTTCCTGTCTGGCTGGCGAGCTGCAGTGTCCTACACAAAGACAGAGACAACAGCATTACACAAATACTGTATAAATAAGCCTGGTTTGTTTATTTAAGTTAGCATTAGCATATGACTAAAGTTACATAGCTTAGAAAGCCTATGCAGTAATTATAGTCATTATAGGCGCGTTTCGACCAAAAGTACGAAGTCCCCGGATCTCTTTTTAAGGAACTAAAAGGTTCCTTCAGCCCACTGTGTGCGTTTCCACTGTGGTCTAAAGTCCTGCGAAGATTAGGCAAATTAACCAGCTGATATGGGCCTATACTGCGCACAAAGCGATTCACAGGCATCATTATTTAGTAACCGCTATCCATGAGCAAAATGTCTAAATGATCATCAGATAATGAAAAACTAGAGGCTACGCTTGAGTATAATGAAGAGACACACGATAAAGATCGTTACACATTTAATAACAAACTGGATAAAGCCATCAAGTTCTTAAAATAACTCCAGCACAGAAACAACACAAAAATAAAATTGTGACAGTTTGTAAGGTTATTAAAACATTTCCAGTCGACAAGAGCTGTAGATCAGCTGGCCAGACTCACGTCTGTGTCCGCCTGAGTGTCGGAGGAACGGGATGTTTAACAAGCTTTATTACCTGCTGTAATCATCTCTTCCGCTTGTTTTGGAGAAGAGGACGCCGACTTCAGCACTGTGTAAAAACTTCCTGACTTCGCTGTAAACACACCGCTGCACGCTGGCTGCTATTTCCAAGCAATACATTTAATGCCAATGTACAATCTCAGGTGGACATCAGTAAAACTTGTATGTGTTATCTGATTGTTGATTGTGATTTATTGGTTTGCAAACAACGGTGGAAAAGAAAGGAGCAGTTGTAGAAAAACAGCTGACATGCTCGATTTAAAGCCAGTAGCCTCTATTCGCCCCCATTAAGAAATTCATTGCAAGGCAAGCCCCACCCCCACAAAGCACCGGTACTTTCGGAAAGTACTAACCCCCGAGCTGGGTGTAAAATAAAGACCCTAGAACTGAATGTAGACCCTGGTCCCTTCGGTGAAAACGCAGTGAGTTCCTCCAAAGGTTCCTAGTTCCGGGGTATAGTTCCTTTGGTCGAAACCCAGCTTATAATGTTGCTTTTGTAATTACTGTGGTAGCGACGGAGGAGAAGGATGAGGAAGAGGCTGTGTTGGTGGTGGTGTTGTTGTTGTAGTAGCGAGCATGCGGGTGGTACGGTCGAGCAGCTGGGAAACCCATGATGTGGGATTTCATGGCCATGCCCATGGGAACCGGCCCAAGCAGAGACGATCTGGTCCCAGCCGCGAAGAACTGACGGAACTGCTGTCCACCCATCCCAAAGCCCCGCATGTTACCTGGAAAGAGACACGTAGGTAAGGGGGGGGAAAGTGAACTAAAAATTATAACCCTTGTAAATCAGTTATTTAATGCATTTTAATACACTGTCTATAAATTGTGCTCTTTATGATTGAGGCTTTTCTCCTTTTGTCCACGGTGCTAACACATTCAGCACCATGGACAGATCTGGGCATCACACAATATAGTGTTTTTCTCCTCAGATGCTGCTCTCTTTACACTATACTAAAAAAAAAACTGTACCCTGCATCTGCTGCATCAGTAGGGCCCCCTGCAGCATTGGATTGGGGGGCAATGATGGTAGTCTGGGTCGCCTGGCACAGGTTGACCATCCTGGGAGGAGGGGCTGTCTGGGGAGGAACAGGAATGGCTCTGGGCAACAAAGAAACAAGAAAAAATAAACATGCAACATTATTTCAAAAGACATAACCTCACAGAAATCTGCAGCCGTCTTGGTATCATGCTGTCTTGGTGTCCGCTCCAGTAAAGGTCTCTGTGATTGTCATTGCCGCCAGGACAAGTGGGTAACTTTGTGGATGAGCTAGACACAACTGTCTTCAATCCCAGAGAATGACTGTCCGTTACTTGTTCTCGGACATGAACATTTACTTCACAGACAAATCAAACTCAGCAGACTTCCTGTCTCTGATTCAGTACTTTCATCTAACACGGGTTCCGACACACAAAGCTGGCAAGGTGCTTCACCTCGTTCTTGTCCGAAACTGTGCCACCGAGTGCCTAACAGTCACACCGCTACACATGTCAGACCACTATTTCATTCAGTTCACGGTATGCCTACAGGAACAGCCCATTGTTCCAGCACTGTTTGTCTCACACCGCCATCTATAAAGCAACAGTAAATTATACATATGTAGCCTACATTTATTATGAATTTTATAATTACAACTGATAATAATTAACACTGATAATATTAAATTGGTGGGGTCTGGGGGTCCTCCCCCTGAAAATTATGGGCTTTAAACGCTTAATGTACTGCATTCAGGTGAATTTCATTGCACCAATTTATTGAGGAAATGGCGGTCAGGTGTGTCATGATATTCTCTCACTACTTTGCGGCAACTGTTAACTGTTAGTGTAGTTATACACTGACTAGACACTGACCGACAACATTTATATTTAAATGTATTGATTACAATTTTGCGGATGGTCGCAGATAAGCCCTGTAGCTGTGAGCAATACGCTCTCTCTGTCTCTCTCTCTCCTCTCGTGCTCATTCTAAACGCAGACAGACTGAATAACGGTAAACAAAGCTCTCGTAGCTCTTTGAAGACCTACGAGACAGGCTGCATCATGAAGGTTATTGCATATTAACATGGAAAATATTTTTGTTGCTGTTGTTGAGTTACATTCGGGGCTACATTCAAAACATCATCATCATCATTCAAAAATGACCTGGTGACGACGATGCCTTCAACTAAACCGCTTTTCTCTACACAACATCAGAAAAAACAGGCCCTACCTCACTCAGTATGCCACCCGGCTTCTGGTACAGGCCATGGTTATCTCTCGTCTTGACTACTGCAATGCCTTCTTCCAGCTTGTGTGGTGAAACCCCTACAAATGGTTCAGAACGCAGCACCACGTCTGGTTTTTGATCAGCCCAGAGGGACTCATGTCACTCCATTACTGTGTGACCTCAACTGGCTACACATGGCTTCCAGAATCAGATTCAAGTCACTAATGAGTGACTACTGGGTCTGCACCCATCTACCTAAACTCCATAATACAAGTTTACGTTCCTTCTCCGCCCCTACGCTCCTCCAACGAACGCCACCTGGCTCTGCCATCCCTTCACACAAAGCAATCTCAGTCTCAGCTGTTCTCATCCACGATGGTGGAACGAGCTACCACACTCCATCAGAGCAGGGGCGTCCCTCTCTAACTTCAAGAAGCTCTTGAAAACTCACCTCTTCCAAGAACACTTCCTCTTATAACACCTCTAATCCCTAACACGCACTTCCTGTGCTCTTCTTCTTCTATCCCCTTACAATTTTCTTGTATTGATTGCACTTTTTTGTTAACTCTTGGGGTATTTACCCCATTGATGCGGTATGTGCTATTATCTCTTACCCTAACCCATATCAGGGGGGTAGCATGGAAGGACATCAAAGGAATACATCAGAAAAAAGGTAGGTTAAGCCAGGGGTGGTGTCGGGATAAACCCGTACTGGCTGCTGCTTTTGCTCATTCTCAGAATAAACAAGAGACCTGCACCCTGAGTTATCAGAGGATTGCAGATGGAGCAACAAACGCTGACATAACACAAGCCCATGGGGTACTTCAAGTTTCGCTAGAGGTGATGTGAGAGACCATACTATTTGTTTCTGGAGCCAGTATGTCTGCAACAGTGTTCTATATAATATGCATTTATCAGTACTGCCTTTGGCCAGATGTCAATCCAAGGCAACAGTCCAACTTCTGAAAAATATTTAACTTTGTTTGACAACCAAATAACCACCTGATCCAGAAAGACAATGTTGATTTGATTGTTCTCTTTGGTCAGAATAACAATCAAACTTTCTATAAGTTATATCAGTGGTGCTAGATTAATACATAGAAATACTACTGCAGGCTGTATGTCTACTTCAAAGACAAAATCATAACAAAACAGAGCCGATGGACTAACATACAGCCAAGCCGTAGAAATATTCCATTTAAATTTCCAATTAATAACCTGCACACATACACATTTTGAATGGCACAGTCTGGCATATGTTATTTCCAGCTCAGCTACCGGCACCCACACTTGTCTCACTCGGAGGGCCCTGCCTAATCCCCGGTCTGGAGTTAACGTGCTTACCGCTGTGTCTGGTGGTGGTGATGGGCGACATGGTGCCCCGGAGACGGCTGGGGCGGAGGAGGCGGCGGAGGCTGCTGCTGGAAAAGTTGCTGTAGCTGCCGCAGGTGCTGCTGAAACTGTTGCTGCTGCTGTTGTTGCTGGTGGTGGTGGTGGTTTGGATTGAACATTACGGGCTTCAATGTCCTCCGTTACACTATGAGTTGACAGCTGTGAGGTGCCAATGTTTTGACACCCCTTAAAACAAAATCTCTGGATTGGAGGAGGAAACAAAGCTTGTGTGATTATGTGCCCCGCTGTCAGAACAACTCTTCTTTTTAAAGACACATTCAATAACATCCCGCAACAGTGCGTTGTCCTGAGACAACAGGTCGCTCTCATATTTCATGATGACAGCTAGCTAGTGTTAGCAAGTAAGCTAATAATATTTTACTTTTTTGTTTAATTCGTTTATTCTAATTTCTTTACCCAGTTGGCGAACTTCAGAGAAATGCATGCTAACCAATCTGTTTTTGGAAGAGATCAGCATATTATCCATCAAAGTAAGTACAAAGTACAATAAACGAGTCAATAAATGAACAAGCTACACCTGCCATGAAATAAACGAAGCTGTTAGCCACCGCTCAGTAACTGAACACAACAAGTTAGCTTAGCATAGCACTAAACTAGCTAGCTAACTCACAGATAACGTTAAACCTGCTGCGCCTCTTCGGGAACTTCCTACATTTAACCGTAGGCTTCCTACAGTTGTAACGACTTACTTCTCAAAGAGCAAAGACGCGATGTTTGTTAATTATCCAATTATAATAGCACAGGGTGAAATACTTGCTCTCTGCCCCGCTGCAACTTGCATAGAGCTCAAACCCAAACCAGCCTGCGCAGTGTAGTGCCATGAGTGTGCCCTGTCGCCCCCTGCTGGTTGTCTAGAGAACTCACAGTGCCTGATATCTGCTAAATATATGGATCTTTAGATAATGTAGTATTTTAATTAAAACTTTAATTTTAATTCCATCCTCAGACTGAATCCCACTGCCCTTGTAGATTTAATGAAAGTTTGCATTTTCTACATTTTACATTTGTAACACTAGCTAACATCATAACCTCCAGTGGATAAATACTGAAGTAGAAATTCAATTACACTGAAACAAGAACTTTGCAATGCTACTGTACATTATATACAATAGGCTATGTTATATAGCCTCTATATTTCACACACACACACACACACACATATATATATATATATATATATATATATATATATATATATATATATATATATATATATATATATATATATATATAGCGCATGTAGGCTCTGTTGCACATAATAAGACACCATATGTTTTAATAACAACTATAACAACTATACTATATTTTTGTAACGTATATCGTTTATATTATTCATACTGATGCCTTCAGTATACGTCAAAAATGTTTTTTAAAAAGTTGTAGAGAGCCTCGGGGCCTCTGTCCACGGTGCTAACACATTCAGCACCATGGACAGATCTGGGCATCACACAATATAGTGAGTTTGGGAAATAATTCAAAACTAGATGCCAAATTTCCCACCTGCACCTTTCTAAATGCACTCAATCAAGATTAGACTTCGAACATTCTACAGACAACAGCACAATTTCACAGCGCAACATAGTGAAAGTATACCAGTGTCACCATCGAGCGGTGCGTGTGCAGAACTGCAGGGATCTCTCATGAGAAAATACAACAGATCATCCTCATCCCACCCCCCACCCCCGCGGTGCTCGGTGTAGAGGAGTGTACATGTTCGGCGGTGGAGATAGTCCTAGCTGAGGTGATCTGACACACGGAAGAGGCGCAGTCAACTATATAGCAGTCAGGTAACCGAAAAGTGAACCGGTGTGTGCGCAGCCCAAAACGCCCTCTAAACCCGAGAGTGGCGAGGAGGGACGAAGAGGAAAATAAGAAAGGAAATCCCTCCGTGCTCTGACAAGGAAGATAGACTGCGTATTGCAACGCAAAGATGGGGAACCGGGGAATGGAGGATTTGATTCCTCTGGTGAACCGCATGCAGGATGCCTTCTCTGCCATCGGGCAGAACGCAAACCTGGACCTGCCCCAGATCGCCGTGGTGGGCGGCCAGAGTGCGGGGAAGAGCTCGGTGCTGGAGAACTTCGTCGGGAAGTAAGTAGCTTTTGTAGGCTGCAGTGCATGTTGGTGCGGCCCGGTGCATCACACAAGCAGGCGCAGTCTGCTTTCATTTTACACTTTCTAGTCCCCATCCCCCTTCTCATATCAGGCAGGTTAAATCCACCACACAGGCTTCACTGTCTTCTCCCATGGACACGACACCAAGGCGAGGAGATTATTTTGTTAGGCCTATATAAATCCCTAGTGAAGTTTATCTGTGAACTGCCGCATGATGCGTTCATGGAAGCAGGCATTTCTGTTCAATATAACTTGGCATTTAATATGATAAACCAATCTCTGCTTATGAGCACTATAAAGAACTTTCAAACTTTATACTTTTTGGGTGTTAAAATGACACAAAGTTGTATATGTGTATAGTTATAAATCATATCACCTCTGTCACAGAGGCAGGGTCAGTTTGGATGCTGACTTCCTGCACAACCGATACAGTTACAGGCAGCTTGGTGGATGTGCTGCTTATTTCTGCGGCAGTGCTACCACTTTGTTGTCCTCGGGCTCTTTAATCCTGACCAGGCAGGGGTGCAAAGTGATGCTTGCTGTGTGTATGTATGTGTGGAGAGGGGTCAGTCCTGCAAACATGCGCAGTTTTCTTTCTGTCAGAGCTGATGATGACGATGATACAAAACAAAGCGAGGGGAACAAATCTGATCTGTTATGCTGCAGTATGACCTTGCAGAGAGATAGAGAGAGAGAGAGAGAGAGAGAGAGAGAGAGAGAGAGAGAGAGAGAGAGAGAGTCCACCTGAGCTTTGAGCCCTTCCAGCTCAGCTCATCCATCTGTCTGACAGTGCTTATGCTGTAAGTAAAGCTTACATGCAGGGACCAACATGGGTGCCACTAGCAAACACCCCTGTTTGCATGTATTTCACTTGATCTGAAGATGTTTTCATGTGGACAGAGTGTGTGAATTAGCAGTATTGCCTCCTCAAGCAAGGTCATATTGTATGCCCACACTCAACAAGGCCTGGGTATTCCATGATAAAATGTAATCCATCCCATTGGACAGGAGGGATCCATCTGTGCAGCAACTTAATTGATCCATCAATCTCTGGTAGATTTAATTAGGCGTGAACACATGTATTTTCCCGACACCTCCAATGTCTTTTCTCATATTTGTTTGGAGTCAAATAGTAGGCCACACCACATGGCCAGAATTAGAAAGAGAGTGAGCTTACCAGACCTCTGTAGCCCGCTCCTCATCACTAGCATAACACACCTGAATCTCCGACTGAACTGTCTCTGGTTGGAGTTGCATTGTGGGTAATGTAGGCGCCAGGTTTTGACAAGGAACCCCATCTGAACAGGTTGTAGGTGGTGCATGACTGTTTACATGTCAGTAAACATGTTATGATCATATGTATCATCTACTTGTGGAAGGCATATCAGTGTTAATAACACTGCCAGGCTCACGATGTAAAAGAAAGGCAGAAGAATCACAGATATCATCTTTTTTTATTCCACTATTAATGTTCTTCCTTGTCAAAACCATAGACTGTATAAAAAACTCTATAAAAAAAACCTGGCCCTTACATTACCCACAATGCAACTCCAACCAGAGACAGCTCAGTCGGAGATTCAGGTGTGTTATGCTAGTAGCGGCTAATGTAGCCTCAAGCCGCTACCCTCAAGCAGAGATGAGGAGCGGGCTACAGAGGTCTGGTAAGCTCACACTCTTTCTAACTCCATACCCCCAGATTTATTTAATTTTTAAACTTGAAGTCCACATTAGCGCCTGAATAATCTCCAATATCAGAAGTAGCCTACACATTGAAACTTAGCTAAGTGACTAAACTAAAATTAAGTGTTTTTACCACTTGTAGCCATGATATGGTAGCCTACTTTATTTTATACACATCCCTTTAATAGAGACATTTTTATGAGCATAAACCATCTCTCAGTGCTCATTACGAGGGCACGTTTTGCTGCGCGCACTCAGCTGTTGTCATAGAAGCAGTTAATTACGCTGCCTCACCAGCTGGTTTGGACCATCATGACAGGGCAAGAAAATGTTCGCTCACGATGAAGCCAACCTTAAAATAAATAAAATAAAAGGACGTAAAATGATTTGTTTGTACGCGTCAGTAAAAATCTGCAGCCCTTGCTGTCTCATGAACAGTGAACAGATTGCAGAGTAGCATCCTGTCAGTTAATGTATGCGCTCTCCTAGTCCAGCTGCAGTGACGTCTCTCAGGTCCTCCCATCCCCCTTGCTCCCCCAGTCCCCCCCCCCCCCCCAGTGGCCCATTGTGTTTGAGTTATCTGCCTAAAACAACGCACACATCTACTTCTGTATTGTGTGTTTACAACGCTTCTTTTCTCCATCTCTGCCCTCCCCTCCCTATCTCTTATTCAGAAAAGCCATTTAACATGATCTTTACATCAGAACAGTAATTTTCCCGGCTGCTTTTTAACAGCAAGTTATTTAATAATTTTTACATTTTGGCAGTAGTCGAATGTAGGAGTTATTTCTCTCACACAGCTCTGGTCGCGGCTTTGGTCTCCCTCTGTTTGCTGTTGCTGCTTACAGTAAGCACGGACAATCAATACATACAAAGCATAGGAGACTTATGAATGGGCAACTATAGGAATGATATGAACCATGTCGAAAGGAGTTTACTGTACATGTAGCCTAGACACCGTTACTCCTGACTTGCCCTGACACCTTTCCTCTAGATGATAAGATAGGTAGATTTAGACGTTGATGCATGCCTGGCAGGTGTGACTCAGAAACAAGGATGGCCAACCTCTTAGTGGTAGACAAGCTGTTGAGATATGCCCTGCTAATGGCAATGAGGGAACATCTGATGACACTAATCAAATGTATCTATTCCGCTTTTTCATCTATCCTTCAATGTTTATTGATTTCATACTGTGTCCTTACGGAGGATCTACTGTTGTCTCCTTCCCTTCCCAGCCTTTTCTGTCTCTTTCTCTTTCAAATTTAACTCAGTGGTGCTTTGTTTCTGTGAAATGTAAAAGTGCTCCACTCCAAAGCAAAAGTTAAACTAAAATTGCAGGGATCCACCAAATGTAATAATATCAAAGGTACAAGTTTGGCACTGCATTTGGGGACGGCTCTTTTACTCTTCCCTTCTTAAAGGAACAGCAGATTTTCATTTGTTTTCTTTGTTTGAAAATTTACTTAAAGTAACAATTAATCGCTTATATATCATTTTTGTTTTGTGTGTAGCATAAAGAGAACTTACAACTTAACTTTACCTTGTAACTTGTCAAAATTGTTGCTAATTAATTTTTTTTGGAGTGACCTGTCTATTAATCAACTAATTGTTTCAGTCATTTTTGATCTGACAGTGAAGAAGACATTTCACCAGTTTGAATCTGAGCACAACCCCCGTTTCCCATCTGTCACCAGTCTGTATTTCAGTCTCCCAGGAGTCTCATTAGCAGAGACAAAGCAGGGAGCTTTTCTTGTCTACAGTGCCCGTGCGGTGCCAGCTGGGTGAAACCTGTTAGTCGTTCAGATGGAGGTGGGAATGCTTGGTCACATGTTGACATTTGGTTAAATTCAACATTAACAGTGCAAAACTGTGAAAGGGAAAAGATGCATCACTGTATAAATTGCAGGAAAAAAAGGAGTTAATCATTTAGAAAGTCAAAGGGATCAAGGCGACTAAAATGGAGGTAGAGCAGTGCAGGAGCAGTGTCTGTGTCTGTTTTCAGTCAGTTTTCTTTATATTAAAAGCTCCACACTGTATTTATCTTGAACTATGATGGGGATGGGGATTTGCAGACATGAAATAAGATATGTGAATTGTCTTTGTAGCAGCTTTTGCACAGTAATGTATCTATGTTTAAACTGGATTGTTATATCAAGCAGTATTTACCAATATGTTCCACTATCCTAATCTGAAAATGGGTCATAAGCAGATGATATGCAGCACATTAAGAATGGATAGTGTTTACAAAGCATACAAAAGCATAGTTGTTTCTTTCTCAACTGCATGTTTTTTGTCCAAAATCTGCTTTCAGCACCATGGACAGCTCTTTTAAAAATAGCTCATACTAAATGACAGTGGAGAAGGAGCACTTTTTTGTAAGAATTATTTTGAGGGATGTGGGGTCAGTTTCACAGCCAATGTGGCATGCAAAGAGATAATTTAGTAAAATACTGTATGGCAATCTTCTGGGATGTACTCAAACCCAGGAGGATATTGGTGCTGCATGGTATGCAGCCGACTGAAGCGCTTTGTTATCAGTGAAGGCTGCTGGCAATAATGCAACACAAGAACATAGAACGACAACACAGATGTTTTTCTCTCTCTGCTGCCATCACTATTCCACCCCATTGCAGAGACTAATTCATGGTTAATGGTATATCTTGTTTCATATATTACATAACACAGACAAGGCCGGGAGCATTGTGATAAGTAGCAGCAGCTTCACTGTGTGAAAGGCAGGAACAGTATAGTGCTCCATTAAGGCCTTTACTCTAGTTTATTCAAGTACAACCCGAGGAGGAAGGAGTGAAATTGAAATACAGAGAAGGAGAATTCTTTATTGACTGATAGTTTTCAGGTAGTGTAGTGAATGTGGATAGATTAGACTACTAATGATAATAAGTATGCTAAATTTGTAATCTTAAACCTAAGAAAATTCAATGTGGTTCAGTTAATTTTGTTTCCTGATAATTCTTTCAGTTTCCAGCTTCTTTTTCTTGGATTTTCTGGTTCCTTTGTTCAGTGTAATTAGATTTTCTGAGGTTTTTTTCTTTTTAGGCAACTAGTCAAGTTGATCTAAGGTTTTGTGTTAACACTTTGTTTTAAAGGTCCTATAATTTCCTAATAACTCATATTTAGCTGTTAATTTTTAGCAAGATTCCTGGAATGGACCATATAGTAATTTTGTAGTAATTATAGGGAGACAGTGTTCAGTTGGTGCACCTCCAATTAATTAATTCAAATTAATTGCTATTATAGAGAGTCTTTAAGTCAGACAAAATAAATTAGTTGGTAAACAAATAAATGACTTTTTCAAAATATTGTGTCTATTTTTCCTATGACTAGTACCAAGGCTGCAACCAGCAGTGATTTTCATCATTGATTCATCTGCTGATTTCTAGATTGACTGATTAATCATTTTGTCAGATATATGTCAGAAAATAGTGGAAAAATGCCCATCACACTTTGGTTAAAACCGTAATGTGACTGTATTTAATTGCTTGTTTTGTCCGATCAACGCTCCAAACCCAAAGAATTCAGTTTACTATCATAACAGAGAAATACAAGTGGCAGATCCTCACAACTGAGAAGCAGCAAGTAGGTAATGTTTTGCATTTTTGCTTAAAAAATGTTTTCTTTTTAATCTAAGGCTCTAATTTGTGCCAAATGATAAAGTTGTTTCCACGAAACTTCTCAGGAAATTATTTGGTAACTTCTGGACCCTTAAAATAAGCTGCCACTCTTAATGTTACTGCTCAGTTGGAAAATACATTTTTTAAAGATTGAAGTAAACTCTAAAAATAGTATGGACACAGTAAGAGTGAGAAAGCAGTCAGTGAGAGACAGAATAAGAGAGGAGAGCACATGCCCTGATACTGCTACAGAGGATTACCATTAATCTCTGTTTGGGCAGCAGTTCACCTGCAAAATATTCTCCCATTGGCTCTGGTCTAATCTGGATCTGCACCATCCAGCAACCAGCCGTTTGGTTGGCTCCATCAACCACTGTGGCTGACAACAATGTGTTTTTGTGTGTGTGTGTGTGTGATCCATCACCAAAAAGCAGTCTCATCCTTAAACAACCCAAAACACTACTAGGAAGGGAAATTGCCAGGTTGTGCTAATTCACAACTGCCAGGGGTGTTATTGCTGCACACCTTGAAGCAAGATTGGATGATGAGGCTCAGTGTCTGACTGTGTGTGAGATTCGGAAGTGATGTGACATGTAGAAACCAACAGAGCAGCGTGTTGAGCTATTAAAATTATTACACAGTCTCATAGGAAGCATGCACATGAAGACAATCTGATTTTACATTTCTATGTATTGTAGAAACAACCACTGAGAGGAGAGAACTGTACATCAAAACTGTTTTATTGAGAGAATAAAGCAAACCAAAACAGTTTACATGTTGCTCTTATATTGGACAGTCCCTGTTTTTCCTTTAAAGCAAAACCAAGCATAACCAAAAACAAAAGAACCAAAATGAGATAACTAACTGAGGTATTTTATGAAAGGTATGTTTGGTAAGATTGTTATCCTGGAAAATGAGTGGTACAATACATTCATTTGAAAATCTAAAATTTAAATATTACAAAGTTGTTCTGACATTACCAAATCACATGAAAAACTTTTTCTTGCAAAAAGTACATAAGCCTTGAATATGCGCTCTAAAATGTAAATGTTTTAAACGTAAAGCCTTTTTGTACTGATGAAAACTGTGAAGCGTACTTGTACTGAAGTGTGTGTGTGTGTGTGTGTGTGCACTAATCCATGCCTCTGTCTGTATTGTTTGTACATCACTGAATGTGTACAGTTTGTAACAAAGAAGCAATGAGTCACTGCTCCAAAGCAGCTGGCGCCCACTGGATATGTGTGTGTGTGTGTGTGTGTGTGTGTGTGTGTGCCCTGCATCAAATGGTAGGGAATGAATGAATGATTCAGTGGCTGAAAGTTTATTTTATAAAATAATTTAGTTTAAAGCTGATTTATTTGGAAACGCAGGATGCTACAAAATAACCCAATCAAATGATTCTGATTTGGGGCTGGGCCGTGTGTGTGTGTGTGTCTGTGTGTGTGATCTCCCCCAACCCAGATTATTGATTTTAAAATTAAATGAGTTGAGAGTCAATTGAGATTAAGTAAGATATTAAAGGATAGCTGTCACTATATAAACATGGCAAGATCTCTCGAAGGTTGACAAATTTATTTGTGTCATGGTATATATATCATATATATGGATAGATAGATAGATAGTGTCTCGATCTGTCTTTTCTGTCTTGTTTTAACAATCTGCATTTCTTCTTGTCTGTCCCTTATGTATTTTTTAAGCCCTCTCCTCCTCTTTAGTATCTCTGCTGTGCGTGGGATTGTGTCTGTGCTTTTTGGCAGTCACTGTGAGCAGAGTGTGAGTGTTTTCAATCCCCCCACCTCGCCGTGGGGGGATTGAAAACACAGGAAGGCGGGGGTGGAGGGACTCACACCCTCTCAGCAGGATTAGATAAATGATCAGCGGACAGAGTGGGGGGGAGTCACACTGCTGTCACATCTGACAGGGTTACAGATGACGGGGAAGTGTTTCCAGGATTGTGGCGGTGTACATGGCAATGTATACAGCTGATTCTGTCCGTGGCTTTTCATCTTATTTGGAGGATCCTTGTGGTGTCAGTTTGAGGGGAGGATGAGGAGGAGTGGAGTGAGAAGAGTTAAGGCCATCTGTCCTCTCTAAAAGGCCCAAGTGGGAAAGAGGGACAGCCACATACACACAAATGTAGACACTGGGAGGCAGGTAGACCAGCAGATGGGCAGATACACATAAAGGCCAACAGAGAGCGGGGTTTCCTTTATTGTACAAGGCTGCGTTAGAGCAGCCAACATGGAAACAATATTCAAAAAGGAAGTTCCCCATTGCTGCTGTATCCAGAGTAGGAGGTGTGAAGGATTAGCAAACATTAGATATGATGTCTTTTCAGGCCTGTTTTGACAATTGCACGGTCAAAATTCAAGTCATATTGTCCACATGCTTTGGAAAAGGATTAAGATAGACTGACCTGCAGAACTCAGCAACCTGCAGCTTTATGAGAATATAACACTTAACTTCAGTTGTCTGGAAAGGTTTACCAGCAGTATTTTTTGTTTTTGTTCTTGATGAAATGAATGGTCTTGTATTGTCCATTTTTAATTTGATCACTTCCATGGTAACAAAAGGAACATACCAGCCCCTCTAAATCTTACTGATCAACATGTTATATCTTGTTTGTTTAATCCATGCAAACACAGAAGTGTAAAAGTGTCAGGACCAGACTTCCTGACGAAGAAGTGGCATGGCACCTAATATCCCATAAAATACCAAATTGTTGTTCTAATACTTTGTACATGTTCAGCAAACAAGAAATTCAAGGCACAATGCTTTAGAGGTTACCTTGAGACAGAGCCAGGCTGGCTGTTTCCAGTCTTTATGCTAAGCTAAGCTAACTGGCCAGTGGCTCCAGCTTCATAGCTCACAGGTCAGAGTAAATATTGATCTTCTAAGTCCTACCGAGAAAGCAAATAGGCATACCGTATTTCCCAAAATGCTGAACTATTAGCTCGATTAACTCCCAAATGTTCCCCATGTTCCCTGCATCTAATTGCTAAATTTGCCTTTTCTGATTAGATCACAGTTTTTAGCAAAAGCAGTTCAGCCCAGATTAGCTCTCAGCTCACGACTCATGTAACTACCTTTAAATTTTGCTTGAGGTTAAAAAAGAGGTGGTTTAGTTGATTACTGTTACAGAAGATTGTCTCCTCAGATGCTGAAGTTATCCAAGTGTTTAGACTGAGTTAAAACTTTTATCTTAATTTATTGCATCATTAAAAACGGACTTTTTATGCAAACATTTTGCAGTTCTTCATATGAATGCTTTAATTACTGCGTTATCACCAAGCTGTATGTTGCATGATGACGTTTTTCCAGCTAAAAGTAAGACAAGCTAATAAATTGCTCTTCTACAATGTTAGATTGACAACGACAGTATGCCTCTGTAACAGCTTATTGTTCCCATAAACACACACACGCGCACATGCCATGCATCACTGAACGGTAACTGTCCAGTCAGCTGGTTGAGGAACACACAGTGCCAGTGGCGAGTTAATGCTGATGTTGCATAAGCAGCTGAACACCCCCAAAGAAAACAGAGATGCAAAAAGAATAAAAAATATATTGGCAGGCGGTCATCTGTGTGGACACACGCTCTTATGCATTCGCAAACACACCTTCGATGCACATGAACAGACACTTAATTAGCATGGACACATACAGAGGGTCCTCTATTGTTCTCCAAAAAAAACTTAGAGAGTAGATAAACAGAACTTGTACAATACAGAAAATGCTTCAGGAAAGCCTGTTGTATTTGTTATCTTTTTCATTAAATCAGAAATTGAAATTGACATGTCAAATTGCTAAGAGAACATCATAAATGCTCTAAAAGTGGCTCACATTTTAGTTGTCATCAAATTAGAAGGAGAAAACTACACAATTCTGTAGCTTTCTAGTTGTAATTTCGTTTGCCTGAGAACCAGTAGTGTCTCTCAGCTGTGAAATTGGTGATTATTCCATCCTGCTTCTGCTGAGGATTTGTCGATTCCCTTTTTAATGACAAACATTAAAACACACTAAAACATCAGTTAAAGCATGAACAGCTGTATTAACTCCCAAAGTCATTGTCAGTGTTTAGAAAATGTCAGTTTCATCTTACTTTTGTTTAAATGAACAACTGAACAAAAGCAATTTTGTAAAGTTATATGCGGTGCGCTCACTGTGCTATACAGGCACAATTTATGTAATCTTTTGATTTTATTTTTATTTTTTTCAGTTTCTGTGTATAACACTGATATATCAACAGTGTTTATCTATTCACAGGGTTTATTTGAATCTGGATTATTCCAGGAAAAGCTTCAGGAAACTCGAACCCCTAACCTAACCCTATAACATTGCTTTCATAATTTTGAACCATGTACCCCCACAAAGATGATTCCTGTAGAAACAGCTCTGCAGTACATCAAAGTTAACCGGGTGGGCCACAGCTGTTGTGTTAGGATTATTTGTTATTCAGAATTGCACTCCACACACACAAACATTCACACTTGCACATGTCTGCACTTTGCACTGATTTCCAGAGGGAATAATCCTTTTTTTACCCCAGTCTTCCCAAAGCCTCAGAATGCTGATTTATTATGGCTGACTCATTTTCTATTGTCTTTTTGTCATTTGGTGATTCATATTGTAATGATGCAGTGTTTTAGTTTCTAATTTCTTGAATTTTATGTTTTGTTTTTGCAGTGCTTTATGTAGAATTTTAGAGACTGACAGTCTTTCTTTCTGTATATATTTTTTATTTATATATTAATTTATTTATAGTCCCTCTGCATTGTTGTTGGTTTTACTGACCATCTCTCTGTTGTGTTACAGGGATTTCCTTCCCCGCGGTTCTGGCATTGTGACTCGTCGTCCTTTGGTTCTGCAGCTGATGAACTGTCCCACAGGTAAAAACACCTTACCCATAAACATCTAGGGAGGTTCTTGTTTTGAGGATCATTGGATTTTCAATAGTACAGAGCAAAAACTTTGCCAAAACTGAGCTTGCTGTGTGTCTTAAAATGTTTCTCCACTCAACTGAGAGGCTTCATCAGCTGATTGGTGCAGAGATCCTGGCATTCAAAATCTGTGGTTAATTTGCAATAGCTGTCCATGAGTTGATAATAAAAGATATATTGAAGCCTGTAGTTTGCAAAAATGTATTTCAAGTCTTTTTAATTATGTGGGAGCTTAGTTAAAGCCAGCATCTACAAACATTTAACATCTAAACAAAAACCCTCTCCCCCTCTCCAATTTCATTGATCTTACCTGAAAATGGAAATGGCATAACAGCCCCATTCCTTACAATAATTTCCTTTGATTCTCCCTAGAAGGAGATCAGTTAAGAAATGTAGACAGCTTTTAGCTCTCACAGGTGCAAACTTCCCCTCTTCCCTCTGGTGTCTTAACATTTCTCCTCCACACTTCTCCAGGGAAAACCTTCCTTCAACATCTTTTCCTCTCTATTCATCACTACAGACCTGGGGATGATGACAGTATCCACGTGTTAACATGTTTACACTTCATTAGGTTGTTGCAGGGTCCGCTAGCAGGCTCCTTACAGCTTACTCATGGTGTGAATCAGAATTTAAATAAACTTAATTTCATTATAATACACATCATGTCATGGCTGCTGGATTACCTTTTGACAGATATTTTCAAACTATGAGGGAGCTCACAGAGCAAGTTAAAGTACTCTAAAACCCAAATGCTGCAATTTGCGTCAAAATGCTTATTCCTGAGTCAAGGAGGGTATAACACCTAACAAATAAAACGTCCAAAAATTGGCTCAGAAATCATATATCATCCCTATAACTCCAGAGCGGAAGTTTTTGCGTTTGTATTAAAGAAATCCAGTGATAGTTGTATGTTATTCTGTGGGTACATTGCAAACAGGAACTGCTAATTCGACAAATGCTTGTTATGAATTTGCCAAAATGTAAACAAGTAGAGTTTAAAATGTTGGGGCTTAGGTATAGCTCACATCTAACGGACTCCATGGCAACATTATATCCTGTTTACATCCCTGAAAGCCCCCACATTATGGGAGCTGTAGTTCTGAAGCCTAGAGATGATTATCTCCCAAATCAAAGTAAGAAAAATAATAATAGGAGTTACTTTTTTTATGTTGCGCTATCAATATTTTTTCACCTTACTAATGCTGAGAATGTCTGACAAAAGTGGAAAAGTAATTTTTGGACACCACAACTGTTGTAACTTTTATAATGATATTTATTTAATCTTTTGACGGCAAAACGCTTGTTTAAAGGCCTTTTGGTTTGTTGTCCTATACAGAGTTTTGTATGGAATTTGGCACTGGCTTTGATAATTTTATGTTAACAGGGAATATATTGGTTTGCAACACAGGTATAGTGTGCATTTTTATTAAAGTGAGAAAACATTTTATATTTTATTTCTTCTTCTGATTGCTTTCCTTTTTTCCTATAATTTCATTTTCAGTAATCTGTTTCTTTTTTGTCTCTTCCAGAACATGCTGAGTTCCTCCACTGTAAGGGCAAAAAGTTCACAGATTTTGATGAGGTCCGGCAGGAGATCGAGGCAGAGACTGACCGGATCACCGGGGCCAATAAGGGCATCTCCCCTGTGCCCATCAACCTGCGTGTCTACTCCCCTAATGGTGAGGCTCACAAAGCTCTTATTATTTTTACACAGATACTAGTTTGGGGTGACTTTACAGTTGTCTGACGAACGATATGTGGTTACAGACATAAATAGCACACTCCTGATTTTCATGCATGTCTGACATCAATAGATTCTCTACCACAAAGCTTTTTATTTGGCAACAATGTATCTGAAGAAGCTCTCTTAGTTTGCTCAGCTTTCTCTTAATTCTCCTGTTGCCTTTTCTTCTCACAGTGCTGAACCTGACCCTGGTGGATCTACCGGGGATGACCAAGGTGCCGGTGGGCGACCAACCCGCAGACATCGAGGCCCAGATCAGAGAAATGCTGATGCAGTTTGTCACCAAGGACAACTGCCTAATGCTGGCCGTCTCCCCGGCCAACTCTGATTTGGCCAATTCTGATGCTTTAAAGATTGCCAAAGAGGTCGACCCTCAGGGTGAGTGTATGCAGGCGCGCGCGCACACACACACACACACACACACACACACACACACACACACACACAGACAGTAATGTTACTGAAGATGACAGAGACCAGTGGAGGAAAGTTACTATACATTTACCCTATTTAGGTAATTTACTTGAGTATGATTCTTAAAGAGGTGGTATTGTGCTTTTTGACTTTTCCCCTCTCCTTTATTGAGTTATATACGTTTTTTGTGCATGTAATAGGTTTGCAAAGTGAAAAAGCCCAAAGTCCACCCCAAAGGGAGTTCCCATCTCCCACAGAAAACTCTACCAAAAATGTTAAATAAATTTGTGTTGCATTAAGTAATTAATTGAAATGTTCTTTGCATTGTCCGAGTCATTTTGACAATTTTAAAGGGGGTTTGCTCCTGATGTCATAGGTTGTCAAGCGCAGACACAGGTAACAGGGATTTGATCTTAGGCAGAGCAGATACAGTTGGGGGTGTTTAATGAAACAAATAATAAACTTGCAAACAACGGAAGCACGCAAGCAGTCCAAGGAATAAACAAATCAAGAACAAGTGTAAAGTGTAAAGAACACTTTGCTCAGAGAATCCAAAATTTATCCAGATGCGACAGAGTAAACTAATACAGGTAGAGATCCTCGACAAAGATAAGCAAACAAATGACAAAGACTACGGGAACATGCAAACGTAAATACCAAAGAGGGAGCTGACCCAACGAGGCACTGGCCGACACAATCAGGAAAAATTTAAACTGACTAGGAAGCAAAGCTAGATAAGGCACGAGAGACAGAACAATGCAAAATAAAACAGGAAGGTAAAGCACACAAAACACACAAGGACGAATTTAACAAAATAAAACGGAAAACAAATGCATATACACTGTATATATATAAACACTCTTGAAGTATTTCTACATTGTGATATTGCTCCTTTTTGTAAACAAATGATCTAAATACGTTTTTCACCACTGACATAAACATAAACGGTTGCAAAACTAGCATCAGCTTTTGACAGTAGTGTACATGCACACATCATGTATTTACAGCATCAGAAATTATAGTTTAGTTTAGTTTTAAGTTCCATGTTCAGGATTGGTTTGATATCATTGTGGTGTGTGTGTGTGTGTGTGTGTGTATGTGTGTGTGTGTGTGTGTGTGTGTGTGTGTGTGTGTGTGTGTGTGTGTCTGTGTGCGTGGACATAGGTATGAGGACCATTGGTGTGATCACCAAGCTGGACCTGATGGACGAGGGGACAGATGCTAAGGACATCCTGGAGAATAAGTTGCTTCCACTCAGGAGGGGTGAGCACACACACTCACACACAAACAAACGGTTCTCTCTACCTCGGGGCCCTCGCAATGACACACGGTTTCCCTCTTGTGGTAATAAGGCCGTTGTACTCAAAGATGTTCAATGCTCCAACCACTGAAAAAAAAAAAAACAGAAAGAGAGGGGTGAGGGTGTAATAAAACAGTGCTGTGTAAGAAATCAAAAGACAGACATAAAGAAGAGAGGAAGAGTTGGAAAGGAGAAGCAGGGAAGGGTGCAAAGAGAAAAACGCTGTCTTGGAAAAGAGCTTGCATGTGTCTTGTGAGCCTTTTTATTGCAATGTGCTGATGTGGTGATTTTCTTTTCCATTTGCACTTGGTTAGAACCCAGGCATGTGCTTTTGAATATTTTCCATGTCCTTTGTTTTTTCTACGTTTTTTCCCCCCTCCCCCTCTTTTTCTCCCCGTCTCTCTGTGTGTCTAATGTTGTGGATGTTCACATTTACAAGGCTGCTGGCTCACAGTTGCATTAGTTATAGAGCATGAAACAGCCTTTAACTGAGTGATGCATGAGAAAACTTAACTGGTGGTGAAATGGGATCCATGTGACCTGAACTCTCAGGTTGTTTTTTTCTTTTTCCTCTTTCTTAAAATACTTGGACACACACATACAGAGATTTGTTCATGTAATACTTCCTCTCGTCTCTTCATCCTTCATCTATACTCTTTTCTTTAAAACCAATGTCTCCTAAAATGTGGTTTTCGTCAGCTAAACATTATTAAACACAGTTTTAAGCGGTGTGGTCCTGGAGTGGCTGGTCATTTTGGGTTTCGCTGTTCAAACTCAGTTCATATGTAGAAAATAAGAGCCCTATATACTATCTTCCAGTCAAATTACCAGTCAGGCCGAATCTGTTCCAGCCTGCTCTGAAAAATTTGCGGAAGTGATAAAAAAAAAAGAGTTGGATCTGGTTTTCATGCAAATCTCACAGAGTATTGAAAGTATTGTAAATGTCTGGACTCTTGTCTGTTGTGTACAGGTTACATCGGTGTGGTGAACAGGAGCCAGAAAGACATAGATGGCCGGAAGGACATCAATGCCGCCATGGCTGCTGAGAGGAAGTTCTTTCTCTCCCACCCTGCGTACAGACACCTGGCCGACCGTATGGGCACTCCCTACCTACAGAAAGTCCTCAATCAGGTGTGTCTGTAGTATGTCCATTCATGGGTTCTGTTTTCAGCAACACCAGGTCTAAAATTCTAACATACCAATGATCTGTCATTTTGCCTGCACAGCAACTGACCAACCACATCCGGGACACCCTGCCGGGTCTGCGGGCCAAGCTGCAGAGTCAGCTTCTCTCCATAGAGAAGGAGGTGGACGAGTACAAGAACTTCAGACCTGATGATCCATCTCGCAAGACCAAGGCTCTGCTCCAGTGAGTAGAGACAGCAGAAGGATAGACAATAAAATATATACAGACTAACATATTCATTAATATCTGTGTCTCTGCCTCCCTGCAGGATGGTGCAGCAGTTCTCTGTGGACTTTGAGAAGTGTATAGAGGGCTCTGGGGACCAGATTGACACAGCCGAGCTGTCAGGTGGTGCCAGGATCAATCGCATCTTCCATGAACGCTTCCCCTTTGAACTGGTCAAGGTGTGTCTGCCAGACTTTGTATGATTTGGTTCTATTTTTTTATTTAGAGACTGTATGAAAATTATTGATGTGGGGAGGGAGGCTTAATCTTAAATTTCAGGTTTTGATAAAGCATGACTCTCCCCAACATTTTATTTGGACCCTCCTTGACTCAGAAAAAAGAACTGCGATACCCTCCTCCTAACAGTGTTGCGAGTAACATGTTACAAAAGTAACTCAATAACAGTTATGTATTGCTTTTTGCTGTAACACAGTAATATAACGCATTAATAAAAGAAATATCAGTAATATTATACCCGTTACAATCTCAGTAATGCGCGTTACAATGCATTTTAACCTGAAATTAAGTATTTTTTGTGTTTTTTAATAATTCACCAACACCGAGAAACATTTCAGCAGCAGAAAAACAAATCCATGAGTAAAAGAGTAATGGATCATGCGGAAATAGATTCCTATAGGCTATGTGTTTCTTTGACAATTTACTTTAATGATTTGAGAGGCTGCTGTCAGTTCATCCTGACCAATCCTGTTGGAATATCAGAAGATTCAAATAAGCAGTGACGTTATGCTGCTGTACCACGTCCATAAATGCGCACTGTGTCTTTCTTAATGGGGAAACGATTCATGCTATTTCATCCAACCTAACCAATTAATCCAATTAATTGATGAATACATTTAACAATAGCCACTAATGCATACATTAGAAGTGGAATTAGAAATTTATGGCAAATATTCTAGCCACTCTCTATTCTACAATGAAGAGGTGGTAGAGATACAGTTGAATCACTCATCAATAAATATCCGCATGCAATTTTGTTTCTTATTACTGGCAGTTTAGTCCATTTTAGTTAGTTGATTGTCATCCTAAAACAGTGACAGAATTGTTGTTCTATGCATATGGTATGGATGCATAATTCATTTCTCAAGCAAAGGCGGAAATATAAATATGGGTTGAGTAAATATTTAAAGACCCTCCCAAAAGGTAAGACTACCCTCCCTTCAGCCAAAACAAAAAATAATTTTCATGCAGTCCCTAATTTTAAATATGCCAAGGGTCTGTATTACAGCACAATCAGGCAAAGCATAAATTATGCTTATAAAGATTAGATTAGATTATTTTGTGACAAATCCCTGTATATACATATTCATATTATTTGCCAATATACCTACAATATACTTAGTGGTTTAGTCTTCCTATCTGCCCTCTTTCTTTTAATATGACATACAATAGAGAAAACAAGATGGTGATATATTGTTACATGGAGTGAAATTGATAACACTTAATCCTTAAAACCCCACAAGCCTTGGGCAGGATTGTTCTACATGTTTTACCAAAATAACCCACCAAAATGTAACTGTTTATGGCAACGTTTTGCGCAACCACCAAACCCTAAACATGTCAATTCAATAGCTGTAAATATTTATGCACAAGAGAACATTTATCAGACTTCAGAATTCTCATCACATTTTTTTTCTATTTATTTCAGGCATCATAGCTAGTTTACTCTGTCAAAAGAGTTTTTTGGGTGTTTATTTCATATAAAGCACGTTCATATTACAGCTAAAAATTTATCCACGGTGACTGGAAATGTGAAGTGAGTAAAAAGTGTTTAGTGGAGGGTTAAATAAAGTGGAAAACACTAATAAAAAGAAAAAAAGAAAAAAGACTGTCTCAAAATAATGAAGACAGGAAAAATTTCCTACATGAAAGCATATCTTGCTTAGTGACAAACATCTCTCTTTGTCTCGTGACATCATTATATCTCTCCTTCCTGGCTCTGGGCTTTTCTGACTCAAACATTCCTCATTTCCCCCCTCTCACTTTAACAACCTCTTCTCCAGTTGTCTCTCTTCACTCCCATTTCCCCCACCTCACCTTCTTCCTTCTGTTTCTCTCACTCCGTCATCATAACCGTCCACATTTCATCCCTCCCACACATCGTCTCTGTTTACCTTTCACATCATCTTTACCTCAGGCCTGTCCTCCCTTCACCCACCTCCCCCAACATCTGTCTGTCTAAGCCTTTTACCTCACGGTTTAAAACCCTTTTTCACTTTCTCTCTCAGTTAGCCCTTACCCTTACCTTCCTTTCTCTCCCTCCTTTTATCCATTCTTCTCCTCTGTCCTCTCTCGCCCTCCCTCTGAGGATATAAAACTTGTCTGTCTGTGACTCGCTGCTGGGAGGACAGAGCAGGTTGCTTCCTAACCAGAAGCTTAACTCATAACACAGAAAATCATTATGTTTTGTATGTTTATAATGCATACTAAGAACGAATGAGGCATTGCAGTGAATAAAAGCATTGTTCTTCAAATTAAAAACTATATAGTACATCAGCTTATATATCTTCCTTCCAGTGTTACAGTATGTTAGGCAGAGAGTCAAATCAGTTGGGGGAAAGTGTGGTTAAGGTTTGCAAAGCAAAAGCAGCCAAGACATTTAAGAAATAGTGAAAGATATATGTTCTCACACAGTGGTTCCCAACATTTTTAGCTTGTGGCCCCTTAAAAGTAAGTCTGCTTGTTACTCAGACTCAACCAAAGAAAGATTTTCCCCTACTTTGTTTGACTAATTTCTAGAGGCCTGAAGAGGTCATATTTTCCAGCAATTCACAAGAAAAGAAAAGTGAAAAAAGTAAATGTTTCTTCTGCTTTCATTTCAACATTTTGGGAAATACGCTTGTTTGCTTTCTTGCCAAAAGTCAGATTAGAAAATGTATGCAATTTTTAACTTTATACTGTCAAATCTATGCATTCAAAAAGAAGCTGTATCAAGAAGAGGGCTTAGCGTAGTGTAGCTTAGCTTAGCATAAAGACTAGAAGCAGAGGAGAACAGCTAGTCCAAAGTTTTAAAAATCCACCTACCAGCGTCTCTAAATTTGACCTGTATAAACCAGGGTAATTATATGCTAGACTATTCCGTAGCGGGATGCACAAACCTCCCAGAGTCTCTAGTTGCCTGGCAACGTCATGGTGACTCCAGGAAGTCACTGTGCCGGATCAAGAAAATAGTCCCAACACATATCTCCCCATGAAACCAAAAGGTTGGCTGGTGCTGGCGCAGGCAGAAACCTGTATAAAATGTGGATCATACTCACATTAACTATTTCACAGAGGACATACACTATAAATCTTAATTTACAGAATCTGATGAGTCAAGAAAGGCATTTTATTAGGAAATCTGTATAGATAGATAAAATAAAGAAGAGAGGCAATAAAGAGAGAAAAAAGTTGAACTGATCTATGAATCTATGAGAGAAAGAGTGTGGGTACTAAATCCTCCCTGTTGCTTTTGCAGATGGAGTTTGATGAGAAAGAGCTCCGCAAGGAGATCAGCTACGCCATCAAGAACATTCATGGAATCAGGCACGTCCACCCTCCATCCCTCCTTTACTCCCTCTTTACTTCCCCTCCTTCTCTCTTTCCATCTCAGTCATGCTGGCCACACTGCATCTAACTGACTTTGCTTATATCCATTCGCCAAGACCTCTATGGTTAGATTGTGCACTGTGTTGAATACTAATGGCATCATATACAGAAAAGGTTTAGGCTCAGATAGGTGACTACTGATTATGTGATATTTGTTTTTATGGCCTCCATATGGCCATATTTGTTTGTTTTGAAATCCTGCACATTTCATCCGGGATGCTCACTCTGTCCTTGACATCTCTCTGTGTTTGCATATGGGTGTGTGCATATGTCAAATTTAATAAGGCCGAAAACATCCGAAAAATCATCTAAATTGATATTTGGTGCCATAATGAATTTAAAATAGTGTTTGGTTTATTTAATCAGATAATAACGAGAATATAACGATATAACGAGAAGCAGGAGATATGGGATTTATGTGTGGTCATCTGTTTGTGGGTAACAACTATGTGTGGTATGTATAAAGAAATAGTATTTAATTTATTTCCACGATGGACAGAATATTGTTGGTTTCTGTTACTACTAGTTTACAATTTAATTTGCTTTATATTTGTATGAAAAATTACCAAATGAAGATGATTGGCAGGATGTTACTCGGTAGTAGCTGGATTGTTTTCAGAGGGTTGTTGATAATTGTGTGTTACCAGTGGTAGCAGTGGGTCGTATCCAAAGTGTTCACCTTCATTTGGTTACATAAATTCAAATTTAAGTTTTAAAAAATGCAGTTATAGTCCCCATTCATATTCAGACATGTGCTGAAGAGGATATTTGGGTGGCACATTTAAAATCCAAAGCGGCCAGGCTTTTCTAGCGATGGGTTTTCATGAAAGGTTTTAAAGGCAATCCCTTTAAAACATACACTTGCCTTTAAACCCATAGAAACCAGGTGTGGTGATGGTCACTTGGTTGCATATGAATAGCCAGTTAGTTTTAAATCAGTTTGAATCTGGTGTGTTTCACATCTGTGTTAACTGATAAACTGTAGAATGAAGTAAACAACGTAATACATGCTTTTTTTCAGATTTAGAAAGGTGGCTAAACTGACCAGGACTATTGTGTGTGTATAGTGTGCCTCGATTTTAACTAAACTGTATTTGAGCGACATGTATTTTCCATTGTAATAGTATGTTTTGGGTGCTTGAGTCCTAAAATAATAATCGACATTTTGAAGCCACAGCATTGATCTGTTAGACTGTCAGATAGAAATGTAATGGAAATAAATTAAAGTGAGACCCCATTCATCCTCTTAATGGCTAACACACCAACCAGTCTGCTGTAACATGTTAACTCTTAAATGCCTGGATATTATATTTTCTAGAACCTGCTGCTTTGTAACTGCTTTTATAGCGCCATTCGCTTTCACACTCTGTGTCTAATTTGTGTCTGTTTATGTTTTGGGCAAAAGCTCAGAAACGGAGGGCAATTCTTTACAAATAACACTCTTCTCTTTACCCAACTCTCTTCCCTCCTTCTGCCTTTCTCTCCACCATCCCCTCCTATCTTTGGCCCTGTGGCTGGTTCTCTCTCTGTCGGGCAGAACTGGCCTCTTCACCCCGGACATGGCCTTTGAGACCATTGTGAAAAGGCAGATTGGGAAGATTAAAGAGCCTTGCACCAAATGTGTGGACATGGTCATTTCTGAGCTAGTGAATACGGTTAGGCAGTGTACCAAGAAGGTAAAAAAATAACAGTAAACGGTGGATAGCACTTTTTTCCCCCTCTGCTGTTCACCCTATTTTACTGTAACCACCTAGCTCTCTCCAGCCCTCGTTGTTTTTCTGACAGCGAGGGGACACCTGGAGTGGCAGGGTGGGCTGCGGTATACCTGCCTGCCTGTCTACTGTACTGCTTCGGACAGGTTTGGCTGGGCAGGCTGGCCGTGGTAGAAAGCTGTGTTTAAGAAAACCAGTGTGGAGGCTGAGCAGTCATTAAAATATGGTTGCCTATAAAAGATTAAATGTCAGTGCAGTATCAGCTCAGAACTTGAGCTTATGGCCTTGATTAAAAGAATTTGACTTTTATTGTTGAATTGGGTGGGGCACAGTTTGAGTTTTCTTTGAGTGGTTGAGTAGTTTTCAAGTCAAACAGGCTTGGTTCTACTCGAGTAAGATACTCAGTCCACCTTTGCACGCATGCAAAGGCATACACATGTTTAGAAAATAATTTTTCAATCATTTAGAATACCTGGCAGCCACATTGAATGACCTCAGCGAACAGACTTCTTTGTGTGTGAGACTGTAGCTGTGCACCTGCAGCAGACAGGAGCAATGACGATTATGTTTTAACTGCTCTTCAACAGGCCTCAGGGGCCGAACTCTTAGCTACAGAGGCTTGTGTGGCCAAAAGACAGAGCTGTAGTCTTTATCCAAATTGATCCACTGTGACCAAACAATTTCAACAGAGGTTGGACTGCAACAACCTGGAGGCCTTGGGATAATAAATGTTATGATTACTCTCCCAATGGATGTCAGAGGAAAAGGAGGGAGGGTGGAGAAAGGGTCAACACCAGGAGGGATCAGGGTGTTTGGCTGAACGTCAGGGTGCACAGCTGTGGTCTCGTGGTGCGTCGCTTAGAGTTTTTTGGCTTGTGGAGTAGTGCAGGCTGGGGCCTCTCTCTATTTCTTCCACTTTCTCGTCTTTTCTCTCAGTTTGCTCTTTACTGAATGAGGGAAGCTCCAGCGATGCCCTGTTTAAGAATGGCTTCGGGGAAACCAAATGTCTCACTTGGATTTTCTTCCTTCTGTGCTGTTTACCCCCCATCCTTCACACCTCTCCTTGTTTTTTTAATTTCAATATGTTATTTCTTCTGTTGCACCTCCAATTTTTACCTTCCCCGTCTGCGCACTGTCCTTTTTCTTTGCGATCTGTTTTCACTCCTTTTATTTGTCTCACGCTCTCTCACCTTTTCCCTTTTCTGTCACTTCTCTTGCTGTCTCCTTCCAACTCTTCATTTGGTGGTTTCGCCATATTTTGTGCCTTTTTTCTCTGTTTTTTTTTTCCACTCCTCTCTCCCGTGCCGCCTGCCTATCCCTACAGGACGGGGCTGTTCACCCCTGATCTGGCCTTTGAGGCCATAGTGAAAAAGCAGATCCAAAAGCTGAAGGAGCCCACACTGAAGTGTATAGATATGGTAGTGAGTGAACTCACCTCCACCATACGAAAGTGTAGTCAAAAGGTAAAATGCAGAAGAGAACCAAGCCACTTTCACTATCTCTGTTAATCGCACAGGTAGGGGTAGACCGATGGCTGAGCAATGTCATTTAGATAGATATAAAAATTGTAATTAAATTATTATTATTTTTTTTTATTTGTAAAAATGTCCTTACAGTGGGAAAATGATCAAGACTTTTCTTCTACGTTACTGTGGAATTGTATGTTTAATATCCAAATGTAAACTATAAGCAAAGCATCAGTAAGCCTCCTAAGCCAGGATATTGATTGCTGACATATAGAGCCACATCTAATGTAACCACCCATGACAATCTTTTTGCTGAGATTTTCTCTTTATGATCAGGCAAAAACTATAGCCTAAACCATAAATGTTGACTTATTTTTGTTGTTTTTGAGAATACTTATATTATAATACCAATTTTAACATGTTATTAGAAATTATATATATCCCTCACAGATAACAAAACAAGAACCTACAGCCAAGCTAGCAGTCCTTTAAGGCTGTACTTACCTATAGAGCACAGTGGTGCTTTGAGCTTCATGTTAACATCAGGATGCTAACATGCTCACAGTGACTTTTAACTTCTTATTTTAACATGTTAGCATGCTAACATTTGCTAATTAACACAACAACGTCAAAAAAAGAAAGTACATCTGAGGCTGTAGGGAATGTCATTACTAATTACAATTTTGACTTGATGATTACTCTAACAAAAAAGTCAATATACATGAATGGCTGTAGCTACTATTAGATATTTCAGTTTGGACTAAAGTGGTGGCCCGATCAACTAGCATCACAATCCCTAGAGCCACGCTTCTACTGTGGCTAGAAAGCATCATCATGCCAATTCAGAGTATAGAAAATAATAAATTTACATGAACTGACCCTGAATAAATACCCACACTAAACTAAACGTCATGATCAGAAGCTACTGTAGGTTACATGCATATTCAGAGAGGGTCCAGCATTTGCAGATAGAAGCAAATACACCAGATCTTTCCTAATAAAACGTCAATTCAGCCAGCAGATATCGGTCTATCCTTACTCCAGGTCTTACTAGTGTAACCATATAACTTGCATTTTAATTAAACTTTCTTTGTCATTTGTCTTCTGTCAATGATTGGCCTTATATTGACAATTTAACAAATTGTTGCCTCTCAAACTGCATGTTAGATATTTTTCTTTTTTATTTGACCTCATGATGTCCAAAAATCATTTGATTTGAAAAAATCACATTATTTTCTGTCTTTGTCAGTATGGTTTAATATAGTGGAGTGACTGATTGTGTAGTTCCACTCACTGACTAATTGACGTACTTTGAGCATCTCTTTACTTCTCTTTTTATTTCTCTTTCGTCTCTTCATCCTGTCGTCCTCTAACCCTTTGAACTGGCTGCTTCCTCGCAAAGCAAATTACCAAAAGACAGCGTGACCTCCTTTGGATTTCTCTTCTCTGTCACACTTTTTTATCTTGATTTCACTTTCAGAGACATACTGTATTTAAAGATACTGTATTATAATATACAGTGTTTGGGAAAATCCACAAAGGGGTCAGATTTGAAGTCTTCCTCCATCACCCTCTCTCCCATCCCTTCATCCCTGCTTCTTTGCATTGCATGTCAGTCTGAATTTGACTGCCTCTGCTTGTTGCCTTGTTTGTAAAAAAAAGTTTTTAAAGACATTGAACGCCGATTTTGATAGCCTTAGTCTGCCTTAAAGTTACAATGCACCTTTCCAGTGGCACATATTATGTTGCTTTCAGTTGCGTGGACATAGAATACATTCACAGTTTATTGGTTTTGTTTGTAAATGTTTTTGTTTTTCTGGTTTGCACAGTTTTCTAGAATTGGAGTGAATTCACAATGTGTGAATTGTGTTTCTCAATAAAACAGTAGCACCCAGCTATGATTAACAAGTTGAAAACCACATAGTTCTTAAAATTCAAAAGAGTGATTTGACTATAGTCAGCTGGTTAAACTAACCAGATACTGTAATGTATGCTATTATAACAAATATTTATTTAAGTTATTTTTACACAGTGTGTTTGAGCTATTTTGGCGTGATTACTTACATGTAGGCCTAATTGTCCTTAACAGTTAAGAATATAACCAGCACAACTGTGTACAGAAATACAGTTTATGTTGCCTGATGACAATTTGAAAAGGAAATTGAAATGACCTCAGAATGTAGTTCCAAATACAAAAAAATTACATTACTGTTAAATTGCACAACTGACCCTTTGCCAAGCACAGTTACTATCTGGCACTATGCAGTTTACCGTAGCATATTTACCACTCGAAACCTGTGGTTATTGTTTTAAAAAATGGGTCTTTGATTTCATACAGAAGCAAACAAAAGCAGGCCTCTCATTTCAGTTGTTTTTGTCAGCTGAAATGACTGTTGTTGTAGCTAGCTAGCTAATTAAGCTAACTCCATAAGTATGTTAAAAACTCTCTTCATCTGTCTTATTAATGCCTTAATCCGACTTTAAAAACTTGTAAAACCCTTAAATATGCACATTGGCTACATACATGCTCTTGAGGCTAAAGCTATATTCTTGCCTTAATCCGACTTTAATAAAAATAATAATCTTGTAAAACCCTTAACCCTTGCAGCTCATGTTAGAACAAACACACTGGTTAAATCCTTCCTTACACTTTTGCTCTTGTGTTTCTGGTTTTGGAAAGGCGATTAATAACGACCTTACCCTCCAAAATCTTCATATATAGTGCTCTTACTGCAGCTCCCCGCACACTGTTGCACACCTGCTGCACATTGTTATTCTTTCCTGCAAAATTGGCAGAAAAGAACAACAATGTGAGAGAAACTTACACATTGACATTAATCATTATAATGTCAGTAATTATCTTTACAGTGTGTCCCATTATTATAAAGCATCTATTCTTTATGGATGTTCTTTGCTTTATAATTGGAGCAAAAGCAGGAAGCAGCAAATCAACTTGGGAACCAGAAACAGGACTGTTTTTATCCGTTCACTCACCAAAACCTCTGACAGACATGAAAGATGCATTGTAACTTGCAAGAAAACAGCGTATATTTTTCTTTCTTGCGCTGTGATTTTGGTTTTGATTTTTCTTCTTTCCTCACACTTCTCCAAATGTGTTTGTGTCACATTGGAGGCCCACCAATGTCTGCATTCGTGGGTTTGCAATGAGCTCATGGAAAAATTAAGACCCACTGTGTGCTGGGAAAAAGAAGATTTTTCTGCCAGGAACATTTTTTATTCTGTGTTTGTGTGGTAATATCGCAGACTTTGCGCTATTCTTCTGCATTTGTTTCATATTGGCAACAAATAAACTTTCTGCACATAAAATCCACTCTTAACTCAAATCCACCCTCTGGTAAGGGTATGCAGAGACTAGAGCTGAGTATGGGATTAACTCCTCATAACCTGTTTAATTTTGTTTCTGTAACATATTTAGTTGTATCAGTGGAACTGCGTGTTGTGGTTCAGTGAAATAAGTATAGTGGTTTACTGAAGCTTGTATGTAGATTTGAGTGTGTGTGTGTGTGTGTGGCTGTTGCTGTTTTTTTTTTGCTACCTACCTACTGTGTTCTGTGCTCACAGCTGGCTCAGTATCCCATGTTGAGAGAGGAGATGGAGAGAATCGTCACCCAGCACATCAGGGACAGAGAAAGCCGCACTAAGGGCCAGGTAAAACAAGAAAAAACAACTACACACTGTAAGAAGAGAGAGTCAGTTATGGTTTTCAGTGTTTTCATAAATTTTTTCATAGGTGTACGTTCCGGCAAAAGCTGTAACTTTTGTGAACATAATTTTAAATGATCTATATCTTTTGATTCTTTAGAAAGAAAAGATCTGAGAAATAGAGCCACTAACAACATAGCAATGCATGCTAACACTACTTTTTCTACACACTTGAAAAATGAATGAAATGTGTAGAATAAACATTCTGCACATATTCACTTTATACAAAATAAAATAAAATTACTTTGTCTTAGGTGAAATTTGTGTTGGTAGTTTTAGTTCTCTGCTGCAACAACTTTTAATTATAACATTACAATAATATCAGCTTAGCACACGCCATGAATCTTAAACCACAAAACAAAGAAAAAACATTTCATGGGAAGCTTTGAATTTCCTAAGGTGATCTCTCTCTCTCTCTCTCTCTCTGTTTAGGTGTTGCTGTTGATAGACATTGAGTTGTCCTACATGAACACCAACCATGAGGACTTCATTGGATTTGCCAAGTCCGTTTCTGTTTTTTCTTCTTCATTATAGAGTTATAAATCTACAGTCACTGCAGTGTTCAGTCCTTCAGTTCATTGGCAGTTTAAGGCCAAAATCCAGTATCTTTTGATGTGTTTTGTTGTGCAGCGCTCAGCAGAGGATCAGCCAGATGAACAAGAAGAAGACAGCTGGCAACCAGGTACTTTGATCACACATAACATGCTGTCATGTCCAGTGTAAAACCTTTATCCTTTGACAGGTTATACTACGTTTTACAGGTTATAGTACAGAGGCATTCTCTTTAAGTCACATGAACACGATTCCAGATTGAACTCATTCAGTGCGTGGCCAGCAATATGACATCTGAACTTCATACAGCCTTTCCCCAAGGCTTTATTCTGTTAGCACTCAGCTCTCTGTTTTGCCTATGCTAAATGTAGCACAGCTATACAGTATCTTGTTACCCTCGGCAACAGTCCATATCCTACACAATGCAGCCCTGTACGGCTCTTGTGCATGTTACACACTAATGGACAACAGTTGTCGAATCTTGAAACAACTAGTCCTTTTGGTGAAAGTCACGGTGATGTCAGCACAAACTGAGGTCTGTTGCAAAATAGCAGACCTCAGTTTTATCAAGATGTGGGATAGTCCCCACAGTTTCTGGCTTTAAGGACAACGTTCATTATATTAATATCAAAGAGAAACCACACATTTTAATAACAGAAACTGGATCCCGAACTGCAATCAAATACATAAAGTAATTATGCAATAATTCACCACATGTGACTGATTTCTTAAAATTTAGTTAATCAAAGTGTGAAAAAAAACAACAAAAATAGAAAGAAAAAAAAATGATCATGATTGTCAGAAAACCAGAATGTTCACTTTGATGTGGATCCAGACTAAAAACAAATAACCTTCAGTATTCATGGTGCCTTTTTTCATTGCTGTAACTAAATTTGTTCACACATTTTTTAGATGTGTGCTAAATAACAGACAGAGAGACACACTAACAAAACTGACAAACAGAACCTACAGTAACTGGCTACTGTAGATCATCACAGTGTCAGATTCAATGGCTACACATTGAAGGTAAAATAACGCAGATTTTGCATGATTTACATTAAACCTTTGCCGTCTGAAAGCATGTAGATCTTCTATTTTCCCACATTTTATCTTACTCTGTAATCTTATTGTCTGCAGCTCTTGTTTTTTGTATCTATCATTTTGTTTTACTCTTGTTTCCTTTGAGTGATTTCTCTTTCTGCTGTCTGTCATTTCTCCTTTTGCCGTGTTGTCTTCCTCTCTGTGGTTTTTCTGCTTCAGGATGAGATCATGGTGAGTATTGTGTGTCTGTGTGTGAGTGTGTGCATGTCTGCAGGTAGGCTTTCATGCGTATGTGCTCATGTTTTTACGCTCTGCATATGTCGGGATACATGTATATATGTTTAAACTTGTTTGTCTTTTGTGTGTGCTGGTTTATAATTGATAGTGGATTTGTGAGTGTTTGTATGAATGTGTGTATGTGTGTATGAAAATGAGCTTCATAATTACCAGTGGATGGGCAGGTGGCTGTGGTGTGGGATGCTTGGCTGCTTCCCTTTCCTCTCTTTTTCAGCTGTGTCCTCCCTGCAGGCACACACATTTGCACTCATACACACACTTACGCTGCAGGATGACAAACGCACTGTAAAATGCTATCCTACCCCGCATCTTTCAGTCTTGTTGAAAGGCTAAGTTTGGAGATGCTTATTGTGACTCCAACAGTGAGGCACAGTTTGCTTTGGCAATGAAGAAAAGCCTGCCGGCAGCAGTTTGAACTGGATTAAGAGTCAGTCACTCGTGTGTTCTTGAATTGCAGGAGAAGACCAAGAGAGAGAGATATCAAAAAGAGAGAAAAGAGATTTTCTTTTCTTTAAACATTTTTATTTACACGTCACTAGACTTCTTCCCTCCGTCAGTGGGCAAGACATATGTCACCTCCGTAGTTTCCATATGTCTAACAACCACCCAAGTTGGGGTCATAGGTTAGGGGCACATTGTAAACAAAGTGGTGATCTCCACTTCCTGTTTACAGGAGTTGGCCCCGCAGCTTCTGTTTCCCCTGATTTAACACGCTCCTGACCTCCATACTGAAAACTGTGGCACCCCCCTAAAACCCAAGTTTATGGACTTAAGATTAAGTATGCTGATGGAAAGTTACATTGCTGTTTAATCTCTTGGATCCATCTTAAATTCTAGTCCAGATCTGAAACTGTCCCAAAGATCCCAAATACATATGCTGAATGACAGGGGAATGTGCACAGCAATGCACATGTAGACATTTAATATTTTAATATCAGGGTGTAAGAGAGAATGTTGTATGTTGTCCAGATTGTAAAGCCCTCTGAGACAGTTGTGTGATTTTGGGCTATCGATGAAAAGAGTTATGCCTGCTCACTAACTCCAAACCCAATTTTATCACTTTTATTACACTTTAACATAAGTGTATATCAAAATGACAATGAAAATGTTGTCTGTACAAATAAATGTATGGTTTGGAGTCAGTGTGCAGGCATTACTCTTTTTTATAATTTTGATTTTGAAGTAAATTGACTTGCAATGGATCAGGATGGCATCAGGATAAAAAATGATGATTTGATTATTTTAAGTCTATAAATCTATTCTTAAATTAAACACCAGATATAGAATATATATGTGACAATGTCCCACAGTTTGGAAAAAGAGGTATACTGTTGATAAAGTGAATACCCTAAGAACTGGAAATGAAAGGGAACTGGACTTTGATCAGTTCATCCCCCTGAAGTTTGATCACTCCACCATTTCTATTCAAGAAGCACATAAAGAATAAAATAGTCAGGCTCCTGCATTTCACTGCATGATCTCAAAAGGTTTGACTTGGGCCAGTCTTGTTGTAGACTCCTTACTTCCCTTGGCCCCACCCTGCTTGCTGTCCCTTTGCTGCCGTCCCAGCAGCCGGCTGTAATGTGCTGGTATTTGACGATATTTGTGTATTTGGCCTTTACTAAATGCCCTGAGTTGGCGTAGCTATGTAACGTTCTCTCCACATTCTCATTCAGCCGGAGAGAGGAGTTAGCGATCGGTTCAAGGTAAATAAAATGCACCCCATGTACTGTATGTGTCTATAGTTTCTGTATTAGGGAAAGAATGAAATACGAGAGAAAAAGAGAAAAAAAGAGTGAGAGGAATGTGTTTATAGTCTTGTAGGTGAGCATCACCCTGCTGTTGTTTGTGGGAGTTTCTTCATATCTCCACTAGAAGCAGTGTATTACATTTACCTGTGCTGCTGGTGTATGTACATATGTGTGTTACATCCACAGGCTGACAAATATGGTGTTAGTTCAAATGTGTGTGAGAAATAATGTAAATTTTTTGTGTCTGTCTATCTCTCAGGTGATCCGAAAGGGCTGGCTGACCATCAACAACATCGGCATCATGAAGGGAGGTGCCAAGGAGTACTGGTTTGTCCTCACCGCAGAGTCCCTGTCCTGGTATAAAGATGATGAGGTGAGACACTGTGCTGACACCGTCACACACACACACACACACACACACAAAAAAAAGATTGTTTGCACCTGCACGTTTCTGTATTTGCACAGTCAAATCTTCAATGCGTCGACAGCTGACATTTGTTTATCTGCGTTGTGGTGTTGTCCAAAGAACAAAACAGCATAAAGAATTGGTAAAATAATATGACAGCACACACTAGCTTGTTGTAGGGCAGGAGTGCTTGGCAAAAAAACAACCATTGTCACAGTGAAGAATGAACTGTACCAAATGACAGGCAAAAGTACTCTTTTATTATTAAAAATAATTTCTTAAAGAACCTTTGACATTTTTGTAGTTGCATGACAAAGGATTATTGGTATGCATTATTGAGAAGGGTTGTAGCTGTGATGATGTCTATAGCCATGGCTGTGGTTTGGTTAGTTTATAATGGGTGTAACACTTAAGCAGGGGTTGTATGTGTTCAGTGAATTGACATTAGTTGGGCTGTCTGAGCATTGTACTGAAGCTACTGTATTCCTGAACCCCTTTGTTGTATAACACATATGTCATATTCATAGCACCATAGATGCAACCACAAAAGTGCATGTTGATGTCTAATAATCCCTGAATCCCAGGGATTTTTAATAACTGAATTCTCATTGAAACATCAGTAAGCCCCACTGACTGTTGTGAAATATACTAAAACTGTGTACTACACCGGGATATTACATTTTATTATGAGAGCTACAGTATCTATGTCTTTACGGCACCGTGGTTGAATCACCTAAAACTATGCATATCATTTTAACAACAGCATTTTTACAATATTCATTCCAACAAATTACACTACCAGGAGAATTATATGAGTTGGATCTGAGTGTTTATTCTTCACAAGCTTCCACCACCGGGACACGCAGAGTTTCTTTTCCACTTTCTGGTCTAAATTTCATTCCAGCTCATCCCACTGGCAAAAATGATTATTGGTCCTTTCCAATGCAGAGATGATTTGACCCGGCGTGCTTTGTTTCTGGACCGACTGGTCAACGCGGTTGCAGAACTATTAGGAGCTAGCCACAGTCTCACTGTCTCCAGGCCTTACCCACAGCCGCTCTGCTCGCTGACATAAGTGTGTGTGTGTGTGTGTGTGTGTGTGCATGCGCAGCATTGAGAAGGCCCTTTATAAAGAGTCAGACCCCCCAGCATGTCAGACCCTGAAGCTGGCACACACATGTGCATACCAGAGGCCCCTGCCCTGCCCTGTTCCCCAATTACACACACACACACACACACACACACACACACACACACACACACACACACACACACACACACACACACAAGCTGCTTCTAATAAACATACTTCATTTCAAAGAAGGGGCACAGAGTAAGAGAGAGAGTGGATTTTAGGGGAGGAGGCAGGAGTGTCTCTTGTTAGCTGGTTAGCAGCAGGAGTAACAAGGACCATGTGAAGCGGGAGAAGGTGGGAGAAGAGAGGTGGGGGTACAGAGGGGGGAGACAGAGGAGGAGGAGGAGCAGGAGGAGGAAGAGGAGAAAGTGCTGGGATGGACCTTTTGCTTTTATATCACCCCTTTTTTCACCCCTCATTTCCCATCACTCACTTATACGTCATCAAAGATTTACCAAACCAGAGGAAACTCTTCTTCACCCCCGCTCCCATCTGTCTGTCCGTCTCTACGTTCTCTTTCTGCCTCAATCTTTCCTCATCAACCTCTCCTTCTCTTCTGTCCCCTCACTCCATCTTTCCCTCGCTTCTTGTACTGTATATTTATTTGAACATGGAGCTGCAAGGGTGTGGGGAGACCCAAAACCAACACACACACACGGTGCTGGTGTTAAAGCTCAGCGCCGAGGCTGGAGGGCACACCAGCACTGCAAATGACTTTTAAAAATAAAGAAAAAAGAGAAACTTTTCATTTTGTTTTCTATCCAAGCTAAACATTTTTACATAGTCCAGTCACACAAGTGCACACACACACACACACACACACACACTAGAGGTTAGAGTACTCACGAGGGCATTAACTCACATGTGCACCTGGGTGGATACTTGCCAATATACACACAGTTGATAAAATGTTGGAAACTGTTTTATGCTTAGATTTAAAAAAGGTAACACTGTATGCAGAGAAACGCCTTTTTGTTTGTGCATCTTTGTGTGTAGTTTTAAATTTACATATAGAATTCACATGTTTCTTCACACCAACTAGCAAAACAGTGCAGCGCCGTTTTATTGACTGCCTCTTGTCATGGGGAAAACCCTTGCCGCAGCCTGGTAACACACACTCACATGCACACACATGCACACACCACCCCCAGACACTAATAATAACTTTCAACCCAACTAGTGGTGCCAGGATGTTTTGGTTAGTGTGTGTGTGTGTGTGTGTGTGTGTGTTAGTGTGTGTGCCCCTAGAAACCTTCTGGTCTGTATTACCACAGGACATACCAATTCTTTGAATCAGGCTGCTCTGTAGCTTAAAGCTTCCCCAAGCAGAGAGAGAGAGGGAGGGAGGGAGATGTGAATGGAGAAAAAATGGTTGAAAAGAAAACAAAAATGTACATACCAAGAACCACACGACTATGATTTTATAGCACATGTGATATTCATATATCCCTTAAATCTAATTTATACAATTACACATTTCACACAGAAACACACAGATAAATAAGTTGCTTTCCTTTAGTCACTTTAGGGTGTATTTATTTGGGGTGACCCTTTTGGGTCTTTGTATGTCTGCCCGGGTTTCCCTGATCCTGCTGTAAAGCTGCCAGAAAACCAGACTCGCCTGGTGATCCCAGCTGTAAACATCCTGGGGGGAATCAGCAGACGCTGCTTTCAGCGCATGCACCAGAAACACGTCTGCTAGACAGTATGTGTGTGTGCATGTGCCTTTTTGCTGAGTTTGTGTGTGTGTGCGTGTGTGCGTGCGTGCGCGCATGCACTTATGTGTTCTTGTGTGTATGTTCCTGGGGCCGTGACATGGTGGCAGGGCTCTAAATGGAAACAGGTTGGTTTGCGGTTTTCATTCCTGCAGATGATGCTCTGTGATGGGACACCGTGTGAATGTTTCTGCCGTCTACTTTGCTTTTGTGTACTTGAGAGGGAGTTCAGAATGGTACGCTGTGGCTTCGACTTTATCAAAAACAGGCGGGCTGGAAGACAAACTGTGGCCCAGATAAAGAGGTAGAAATGAAAACATAATGGAAAAAGACACGGGGGGTCTATCTAAACTTGTAACGTTTCACATGACATCACCTACAAACACTAAAGCCACACACAGTTTTCGGTGTTTTTTTGGCAGAGCTATACAAAGACTCGTAAAAATGGCCAATAGACAATGCCAGAGTGACTGCACTTTCAACATTTTTGTATGGTGGCTTCCTGCTTTTCTGCACATTACATGGTCGTTTGAGGTGAAGCAGCCACAAGTTGATGCAGGGAGGGCAGAGATGTAATTGTACATTTTGGTCAAGGGTGCAGTACGATGCTGGGGGTTTACTGTGTGTTTTGGTTATCTTTTTGAGTAACTGTTCTTTTTTTCATTGTGTGGTTGAACTTTTTCTGGCTTCAGTTCTCATTTAGAGCTTCGGGTTTTTGTAGAAAACTAAACAACATGTTGAGAATGTCATCAACCATCACTTGTATTTATGTGAATGTGCATCAATATGGGATTTCCCATTTTGTGGATTAGTATTTCTTTAATCTCTGTGTAACTTGCTTGAGAAAAGAAAACTAGAAACCATGCCAAATAGATATCCAAACGGCTTTATTTCAACTATTTAAATCTATTTTTACAGTTTTATTGTCATCAGCTTTCTCTATTGGTGCAATGGTAAATCAAACAATACAAAAAAAACGATACAGAAAAAAAGTTTTTTGAAACTGTGGATCCGTCACTCATAAATCCAGGATAGGCGAGGGCCAGGCCCCTGCAGTGGAGCCTTTGTTTGCTTTATTTAGGCTTGTGCCCAGGCTTGTCCAGATGGATGAGTGGCGATGCTGGGTGTTCCCACAGCCTGATGTGCCTGTGCCTGCTGGATGGACGGTGAGTTGTCCTGTGCTTCCCCGGTCAGCCTAACCAATGTGCAGACTACTGTACAACCACTACTTCCTGAACAGGTAGTCTGAACACTGGGAAGGCGGGCAAGGCGGCTGAAGGCTGCTGTGGAGAAGGTTTCACTGACGCCACAAAGATGTTTACAGATTCACTGACACACACTCTAAACTACACTCACTGCGATTCCAGTATCAGACACTTGAGTCCAGCTCCTTCTGCTCTCAAAGTCTGACTGCTGATTGTGGCGGGCTGGAGGAGAAACAGCTTGCAAGGAATGGATATAGGGGGCCGGCAGGGAGGTGAAGGAGGAGGAGAAGAAGGAGAGGTTAAACAGATGTGATAGCCACTGATTGGCAGATTCAACGACATTCCCTCCTGTTTCCCGCTGTGAGAGGCTGCATTCCAGACCAAGAAATGCATTTTGGGTATTTCTCAACAACAAGACATGTTGAAGAGTAATAAATCCATTTGATAATTCTGATTATTTATTCAGTGAATAAAGTGCAGTTTGCAATAGTGTTGGTATAATGTTCAATTAGTCATTCATTTTTCTTCAACCTGAGAATGACTTTTTGAGAAAAAATCAACCTGAGCCCTTTCTAGGTCTGGTTGCTGAAAATGGATTAAAGCAGGCGACAGATGAGCACAAATGTATAAACACACACTAAGGGTCAGCTAAACCTAAACTTGGTTTGCCCCCGCTGAGCTCCAGGCCACGAATAAATAAAGAAAAAAACTGGATAATTGTCAACAGTTTAAAAAACTGGTAAGGTGAAGCTGTCATTAAAAGATAAATAAAACACCCAAATGCCAGCTCATTGGTCTTCAAGTGCTTTAGTCTCTCTTGGTTAGAAACTTATCAGTGAATAGTTTGTGTGGTTAGCTGAGATCATACAAGTCTGACCCAACACCTCCCACGCAAACACCGGAATACGTAACCTTTCGTCTCCTTGACACATGACAAATAGAAAGAAATTTCTCCTTGCGGAGGGAATACTTGCGACTTGACAATCTCCGTTCTCTTCTTCTTAGCTTGCTGTCTCGGGCGATGCCACTTCTTCTTGGCGGGTATCTGTTTTGTCTCCTTCTTGATTGGTTTGCCTCAATTTATCTCCCGGCATCCTTTCATTCAATATTGAGGCAAAGTCAGGCTGATCGTGTCCAAATGCTGCTTCTGCAGAGTTTGGATATGTCTACTGAAGCTTCCCGGAGCAACAAAGCCGTCCCCAGTGGCGAGCAAGGTGGACTGGCTGGAGGCTCGACGTGGCAAGGGACTGGCCATCAAGCTTCCCCTTCGAGAGGCAGAAGGAGAAAAAGGAACGAGAGAGAGAGAGAAGAGATATGGAGAGAGAAGGAGGAGGAGCTCGCCAGCCCCCCATTTTTCCTCTCCTCTCTTCTTCCTCTCTCCCCTCCCTCTGTCTGGCTCCCCCCTCTTTCTTTCTTTTCTGGCTTTTAGGGAGAAAGTGGAAGGTCAAAGGTGAACAGGAAGTGAGGCGCATTCATTTTGCGTGTGTGTTGTAAAGTTTGAAAAGGGAGTGAAGGATTGGCTGCAGAGGGAGGCAACTTTTTAGTGGAAGCGTATGTGGGCAGATGGGAGGATGTCTCTGCGTATGCGCGCTCATGTGGAGGCATATGTGTGTTTCGTAAAACGTCTGCATGTACTTACCTTCTATCTAGTGTATGTGCACATCTCTACTTATGGTACATGTGAGTGTATATGTGGCTTCTGAGTGATGGATGCGTGTGTAGGAGTGGGGCTGGAGGAGAGTAGAGGCTCCATGGTCTTTGTAGCAAGGGCAGGAATGTCGGCGTTTTCTTGGCAAGCAGGAGGAAGCCTTGTAATAACTCCAGATGTGCAGCCCTGTGGTCTCCATCTCTCTCTTGCTCCCTCTGTTTTTACTTCTAAAGCTGATTTCCTCTCCCTGTCCAACTCGAATAAAGAGCCCTTTATGCAGCTCTGCAGCCTTCCCCACACACACACACACACACACACACACACACACACACACGGAGGGAGGGAGGGAGGGAGGGAGGGTGGGTGGGTGCTGGTGAAGGGTGACATACTACTGGTAAATCAGAACCAGAGCGAAAGAGGGTGTGTGTGTGTGTGTGTGTGTGTGTGTGTGTGTGTGTGGAGAAGAAGAAGAAGAAGTCCCAATTGCGAGAAGATTAGTCAAAGTTTGCCTCCTTCGCCTTCTTCATTTCACACACCCACATGCACTCACACACACTTTAGGTTTCCTTTTTACCTCTGGCAGACAGGCGTAATCAAAGCTAGCGTTTCCAGGTGTGTGTGTGTGTGTGTGTGTGTGTGTGTGTGTGTGTGTGTGTGTGTGTGTGTGTGTGTGTGTGTGAGGTAAGACCATGTGTTTGTCTTAGCTATGGTTTCAGAGCTCCGACCTGAGCTCCAAATCAAAGCAGGCACAATCCCATGACAGATGAGTCAGCAGTACCCGCAGAGATGGAGGGATGTGGAGGCAAAGTGAGAGAAACAGGGAGGAAAATGGTGATAAAAGCAGGAATTAGCTTAAAAAAAAGGAAATGATACCCAGCAAGCGCAGAGCTTCAACAGAAATGAAAAATGTTGCTGAGAACCAAGACAGAAATCCGTCCTTATTATTGTTACAGTTAAGTTATGGTGTAGGGATTGGAAGGAGTGAATTTTAATGGGTGGGTGGGGGGAGCGCTGCGGTCGCACCAACATTGTTTCCACTGTTTGGATGACCAGGCAGGCAGCTTCCTTTTCAAACTCTTAGTCAATAAAGACATACTGAGAAAGTATGCACACACACAAACACGCACACACACACATCCAAGTCTGATCTGTGATTCCATGCCGTGAAATAGTGCTGGTTAATATTGTCATGAAAAACCTCATGTTTCTGTTTTTATATTTTGATATTGCATAAAGCGGACAACTCCGTCAGTTAGTGTGGGTGTAATAGTATATTTCATGTGTTTGGCGAGGCTAAGCATGTGAACTCCATACTGTAGATTTGTGTGTAACCCACTAGCCAAACCGATAAAGGCCAACAGGAGACTTAGGCGACTCATTTACAGCTTATAATATGGCAAAGACACAATTTGTTTTTCATGCGAGTGTCATCAGTCAGCTAAGTATCAGATAGCCATGTCAAATCGGCATTATTCTTGTTGGATAACATGATTGCTAGCCACATAATAGCATGTTTTTTCTTTCTCCCTCATAATATCATATGATTGTTGTTTCTTTGTTGAATTGAAAAATCAAGAAAATGTCCAACATTCTTCACAACATATCCAAAAAGATAGGGATGTGGTCAAAGAAATGGGAGAAATATTCATATCCTTTAGTTAAGTAATACTTAAAAAACAGTATTATCAGCAAAATGTAAATACTTGTTCTGCAGAATAATGGCCCCTGATGAGTAATGAGTGATATTTTACCAAGTTGTTAATACTGATTCATCACTGTGTGACCATGACCGGTTATTTAAATTAAACTATCTGAGACGTCTGAAACGCTATGAGAAATGGTCAATGTAAAGAATTTCAGGCTCAGAGATAAAAGACACCGCCTACACGAAGTTAGAACAAACAGAGTTGACAGCTAAATGTCAGTGGAAGTTATGAAATCGACTGAAATTAATGAAAGTGAGCAAAAGAGAATAGATGTAGGAAGATGTAATGATGGAAAATGTTAACAATGACACCAAAACCGTTAATGAATAAATTACTGTGTCTCAAGTAAAAGAAAACATGGGGTTAGAGGTTGTTAAAGAGAAACAAGAGATGAGTGACGACCGCAGCAGGTCAGAGGGAGCAGAGGAGGTACACGGGGTGGTTTACCGATAATTCAGAGTTTATCCTGCCTGACTGATGAGATAAATGAGTCATGTATGTTTTTCTTTCTGTAAATGATAATTTCTTTCCCCTGATTGTTCCCCCCATAATCCAGAGCATAATGTCATTACAAAAATCATTAGAGAAATAAAGTCTGGGATTGCATTTATTGCATCTTTTGGCATGTTTTACACAATCAGTGTATGTGTGTGTGCGACTCTGCAGGCTCACTTCCTTCTTTGAAGAAGGATTGACAGATATTTAAAGATTACAGCGTGTGTTTAATAATGCATGGAATGAACTTTAGTATGTCATGTGTTATATCTTTTAAATAATATATTATCATATGTAGGTGTGTGTGTGTGTGTGTGTGTGTGTGTGTGTGTGTGTGTATGTATATATATATATATATATATATATATATATGTGTGTGTGTGTGTGTATATATATGTGTGTGTGTGTGTGTGTATATATGTATGTGTGTGTGTGTGTGTGTGTGTATATATGTATATATATGTGTGTATATATATGTGTGTGTGTGTATATATATGTGTGTGTGTGTGTGTGTATATATATGTATATATATGTGTGCATATATATATGTATGTGTGTGTGTAATTACAAATCTTTAACCTTGACATAAGTTTTTTATGTTCATAAATAACACGTTTTACAAGCGTAAATTTACTGTACATTTGTAAAGTAAAGAAAAAACAACCTCTCCTGTCATGTCATAAATATATTAGAAACACACCCTCAGTGTAGTGTGCAGGACAAGTTTGATTTAGAAGAACATTTTAGATTCTGGCAGTTCATTTTACAATGAAATGTACTGTGATGTATTAGTAAAACACATACACATACATGTTAGCACCTTTACCAAAAAGTTGCACATGAAATTGAACCCCATGTGTGACCTCAAAGCATGTTTGCATTTTAGACTCAGGTTGGTTTACATATGTGAACATTTTACCTTGATGGATTCTGACATCACTTTACCTCAGATGTGAATGCTTCAGTTATTAGATGCACTTTAATTTTTCTTTTTTGCACCAGACATTACATCTAATAATAGCTGTTTCAATGTGAGATTTGCTGGTGTCATTTGTCATTTTGACATAAATTTCACATGCTCACACATGAATATGAATAAATTCAAATTTCACATGACTTTTTAGAAGTCAGCTAGGAAACCTGAGGAAGCTGAGAGTTTTCTGCCAAATATGCACAGACACTAAACACACAGGTTGAACAGAGCTCAGACAGCAGTCGCTGGACGTGTGGGGATTTTCATGTGTTTATGTGGTTAGTGAGCCGCGGTGCCCCCTCCCTTCTTCTTTTACTCTTTGGTGGTCGCCAGTGATTGATCACATGTCCCAGCTAGCCCCTAGGTTGTTAAGCTGACCCTCTGCAGAAGTAAACGCAGAACAGATAATTAACTGTTTGCCAATTAGCTGCTAAACAGGAAGGTATCACTGACCAGTCAGACCTGTGTTCAACCGGACAAAGCAATGAAAAGCAAGTTCCACCAGCCAAACAAAACATGTCATAGATTAAAGTCAGATATTTTCATTGAAAGAAAATGTTCGAATTTATGTTTTTTATTCCCATTGAACTGGACATTTCAGATTAGATTTGCTTTCCTGAAACATTTGTCTGTAGCTGACGGACAAGACAGAAAACTTTTGTGTCTGCAGTGTTATCAAGTAGCACTTCCCATGATATATGAAGTATTAGAGAGTGTGGAACCTGGCAGCCTGCCTAAGGTGATTTGTTATGAGCATTATTGCAACCTTGCAGCCTTGTAGCTCAATGAGTCATCAGCAGCTGTGTGTTTTTACACATTGTCCCAGAATAGCTCTAATCTAGCTGTTTCCAGTTGTAATTCTCTCAGCTAAATTGCTTGCCGTTCCTGATTTAAATGCTGGCAACATGTGGCCTTACTTTAAATAAGGTTCAAACGGCATTAAGTCAAATTAAGTTTCTTCAGATGCTGTTTCTCAAAGACATATTACTCACAGACCAAACACAGATTTTGCTTGCGCTAGTGGGATTTTTGATGACATGTAGACTCAGTAATATTGTTTAAAACATTTTCTTCAGGCAAAACACCATTATGTTTAGAATAATTTTTCTATGAGGCATTTTATAACAAACTTATTTGCCAAAAGCTCTTTATACATTAGTTTAACTGGACTGAACTCACCTCTAATTTAGCATTTAGTAGACGCTAAACAAGCTTTTCCACAAGTCCCATCCTTTTTATGTATTTCCCCATCCCATTGTGTAAGACTCAGAAATGCTCTGTGTTTAATTTTTTTTCAAAGACGAAACTCAACAGGCGAATGGTAGAAGAATGGAGGGAAAGGAAAATGGAGGGAGGTGAGGAGGAGGGTTGTGAAAATTGCCATTGGCTGCCACCCAGGGCCCGGTCTTTGTGGTAATGAAGGGTTAGAAGCAGCGTTATTGCTCCCAGATGCCGTGCGGCTTCTCCGCAGCCCTTTGATGCATGGCCCAAGTCACCAGGACTTTTCTATCAGACTCCCATCAACATACACACTACCACACTCACGCATACACACTAAGGCATGCAGCCTCTTAAAACAACGTGGATGCCGTAAACGACTATCTTCTTGGTTTTGCCCACCAAACTACTCAGATTTGTTTCAAAGTGTTAATTGGATATCACTTGTGTAAGGTCCCCACGTGTGTGTGTTTCTGCTGTCCATACATACTGTAGCATTTCCGTGTGTGTGTGTGTGTGAGGCCATATTTCATCAACAGTGAAATAGTGTTCGAATCTTTTAGATTTTTTTGGACGGTGTGCAGAGCGGTGATGTACCTTTTATGAATCCAGAAGTGAACTTCCTCTGGCTTTTTATAATGAGCCTGCTATTACTCACTAGCAAAACAAAACCATGGAAAGTACTTTGCTCACACACTGCTCCAAACACCACAGGTTAAATACCAAGTGCACTGCATGTGTGTGTGTGAGTAAAAAAATGTTTTACGTTTAGAGGTTCAGACAAAAAGGAGGCACTACACACATGTTCTTCAGGTGTAAATAAAATACTTTATTTAACCATTTACATAAACAACCGGTGTGAAAATTTGTAAAACAGTAATATAGGTGGGTGAAGGGATGAGAGAAGTGTGCAGTGTAATGTAAGGTGAAAGGGAAAACTTGAGCTGAACTTTTAAAGGTTTCAAGCAGAGTATCCCAGGTTAGAGGGTCAGATCACCCAAATTATAAAAAACATTTTTTCTCAACTAACTCTGGTGTCTATCTAGGTTTCCTAAATATTCCATTAAAATAGAGGTGACTGTAATTACCTCCGCCATGTTTTTGGTGCCATGTGTGGTTTCTTTCTGACAGCAGGATTACGGAAAACATACTGGCACGATTTTTAAGAAACTTGGTGGAAGTGTATAGCATGGGCCAAGAGGAACCTATTAAATTTTGGAGCAGAATCCGAATCACAGAGCGGATAACGAGACATATATAGTGGCTGTGCTTGCAGACGTGCAAATCATGGGAGACAGAAGATTGGCCTTGGCGGAGGTCTGCGCTCTCTGAGTGCCCTTCTCGACTCATTTTGTGCTGCTCACTGAATTTAGAAATGGTATTCAGAACATTTAAGAGCAGCATCTCTTTCCAGAATTAGTGTCCCACAGAGCTCACCGTTAATGGTTTTCAAATTTGTTTGGTGGAAAGTACTTTTGATGAGTAATGGACAATCCACAGAAAAACTGATCAACCTCCTCTCATGTGTGGCTGCTGTGAATAGACAAAACAGATTAACTGTGCATGAATTTATTAAGCTTCCTGTCACGTGTGAGTCACCTTGCTGACACAGTTCCTCATAATAAGTAAGTGGGCTCAGCTGGTGGTGAGTATACTGTAAGGCCTGCCACACCCAGAGTATCTTTTGCTACTGTGTTTGTGTATTTAACTGTGACATAAGCAGAGCACCATTGACATACATGATGATGAATTGTATAATGTTATAGTAACAGGTGTTTCTAATATTTTGTCCAGCCTATTTATATCAATGAGGGTAGGCTAAGTAACCAAAGCACCTTTTTGCAGCAATATAGTTCAACAGCACCACACCACCAATGCAGCCTCCAAAATAACCATATAGTTGAGTCAATACCTCTTTATAACAGTTTCAACAAAAAATAACATTGTAACTTTCATGAAGGTACATTATTGGAGAACCGTATTAGACTGCATTAATTTAAGTTAGGTGTACCTAATAAACTGAGTGCATATTTTACTGTGGTTTACACCAAGACATCAAAGGCAGTTTTGCCACTAATCTCTGTAGCAAACATGTATGTGTGGAGGAAGAATTGTCTGTTAATTACTCATTTCCATGTTTAACAACCATATGTGTGTGTGTGTGTGTGTGTGAGAGACATAATTCTAATATTATCATGTCATTGTGACATGACATGGAATGTGATGTCCACTCTGCCAATCAGAATACATAACTCATTAACTGACAAGAGTCATTTCAAGTTATTGACTGTCAACAATGGGTAATCAAGAGACACAAGACAACTTGCATTATTTCTGGAAAGACAACAGTGCCCAGACGACTCTGGAAATCTTTCGTAACAACTTCTGGTCTATCATGGAAGATGAGACCATGCAGGCTCATCTTAATGCAGAAGCCTACAAGGTGGCTGATATGATTGCTAGAGATAGGGGCAGTCAGAAGAAGGCCAAGTCCAAGGTAGACCACCAGACTTGTGAAAACCTTGGGAAGGAGAGCTTCTGGTCTGTCATGGAAGATGAGGACATGCATACTCATCTCAAGGAGGAAGCGTGCAAAGTGGCTGACTGGATTTCCAGAGGGTCAGGTAATCAGCGGATCTCCAAATACAAGAACGAACGGGGGACTCTAAAAAAAATCACAGTGCAAAACTTCTGGACCTTGATGGATGATGAGGCCATTCAGGACCATCTGAGACAGGAAGCCTTTAAGGTAGCTGAGATAATTGCCAGAGACTTGGCGTCTAGCTCTCAGGACAGTCTAAGCAGAGTGGAGGGTGAAAGTCCTGCTGAGGTATCCATCCCTCAGCCGTCTTTCACCTCTACTCCTTCTCCTCTGATTACAGCGAAACCATTTCAACCCACCCAGGTGACACAGTCTTCTTCAAAGACTGCTGAAGACAAGCAGCGACTGAAGTCGTTGTCCAATCCTAAAAACAGCATGGACCATATCTTCATACTGCTCAGCTCTTATGACTGGCAACAAAAACTTGATGGTTTAACATCCATTCAGGATCTGGCAAGTAACCACCCAGAGAAACTGAAGGCCACACTTCGTAAGGTCTGCGTAGGCGTCATAGAAGAGGTTAAAAACCTGCACTTTACGGTGTCCTGCGCTGCTATGGCCACCCTGGGTGAGATGTATGCTCACCTCCAGAGGGCCATGGATGACATGGTGAAGGAAACAAGCCATGCCCTGATACTGAAAGTGTCTGAGTCCAACATCATCATCCAGCAGCAGGCAAATCTCGCATTGGACACCATGGTTCAAAACTGCAGCCCTGGTTGTACCATGAACGCCCTGCTGAATGCCGGGCTGAGTCACTGCAGCGATGCAGTTAGAGCAAGCACAGCCCAGCACCTCAGCCAGTTATCTAACATACTTGGAGCCACATGGACCCTTACAGGTGGCGAGAACTTCACCAAACGCTTCCTCATTGCTGTGAGCCAAATATGTATGGATGCTGCAGCGGACGTGAGGCGCCACGGACATGACATCGTCAAAAACATTTCCACCCACAGAGCCTTCCAAAAGCAGTGGAAAGAGGCTGTCCCAGAAAAGAACAGACACTCGCTGGAGGGACTCGTGAAGAAGCTGAAAACGGCAAAACTGAGCCAAGGCAAAGGACTGTAATTATATTACAGTGATTAATAATAATTGTCAATAAATGTCATTCATGAATTAAATATACCAAATGAGACTTGAGTTCTTTAATAAAATGTTTTAAAGGTTTAAAGTAGAGTACAATGTTATTTGAAATCCCCCCAAAATTAAACATAATTAAAAATAAAAAGGGATATCTCTTGATTGCAGGTTGTAACATGTAGTTTTTAGTTCATTGATTGCAAAATTGTTTGGTAATACACACAATATTCACTTTTTATAGCCTGTCTTGTAGAGTTCCCTTGTGTCAAAATCTGGATTTAATACCTTTATTGCTGCATTTCAGTTAATATGTTTATGTGGTGCAGATTCACATGCACAACTAAATGTATGTTAGATCAAAATAACCTAAACTAATTACCACACAGCAAACCAAGGGATGGTTGTATTCCAGCACAGGATTACTGGATTGTTTCTCACAATTTGCGCCTTACATGTTCTCAAAAACTTGTTCTGCATTCAGGAATCTGCACTTCCAGATCTTCTCACGACCATGTACACGCAAAACTTTGTATTTCATTCAGGCTATTTCCATAGTGAATGTAGCAAACAGAAGGGACGTCTCCTGACAGCCCAGTAGTGGTTTAGCCATCACAGACCTATACCTCACTGGCAGTGTTCATGTGTGGGTCTTTCTGTCTGTCTCTTGGAAGCTGGTAAAATGCTGCGGATAAAGGTCAAATAAAGTGTGTGGGTCTTCCCCATACGTATGTATCTCATAGGCATAACGTGTGCATCTGTATGTGTGTATGTTTGTTTTCTCATGTGTCCCTGTGTGCGTGCTTGTTACCGTCTGCAATCTGTACGTTTGTCTGCTATTGCCGGCTGGCTTTTATGAGAGCATATGGGAAAGCACTCAATTCCTGAATTCCCTTAACACAGCTACGCACACACACACACACACACACACACACACACACACACACACACATAAAAACACACTGCTGATTGACAAAGAAGGGAAAACCCCTGATTAGCTGTCAGAAGTGGGCAATCTGTGTGTGATATTGCAATAGTACTCATACTTTGTCCTTTTCTGGCAATTGTTGTTTATAGGTGCGTCAAACCTGAATGCTCCATTCTCCCGCACATCCTCCGTACCTTTTTTTAGCAATAACCAGCAGATAGTGGGTCTTATTGTCTAGCTTGTATTATCATTTACTTTGTGCTTCTGTCCCTGGTTTAGTTCAGTTTCTCTGTACTTTCCCCACAGCATGCACCCCCCTCCACAAATCTCCTGACTGGATTTACTGGCCAGAGGAGAGGAAAATGTATGAATCAGTCCAAGGTTGCTCACTCCCAGGCAGAGTGAAAGCCAGAGAGCAGGGGAACAAGGGGAGAAAGAGGGGAAAAAAAGATGAAGAAAGAGTGAGAAAACGGAGAAAGGCCAAGATGGAGAAATACTGAAAAAACGAGAGACGGAGGACGGGGACCTCTTTGCTGCTATAAATGATGATGTCAGCATTCAGCAGTCGTGGTGACTGCTTGTTTAGTTTTTCGTATAGCGGACGCCTGGGTGTGCCGTCGCTGCCAAATGTGTGTGTGAGTTTTTACATGCATTTAGGGGATATGACCATTTGGCTGCACAGGTCATAAATCCTTTGATGAAGGAGTTTGGTCACACTCACAACCCCCTGTCTCCTTCTCTCTTTGTATTTCACGCACACATTCTCTCTCTCTCTCTCTCTCACTCACTCACTCACTCACACACACACACACACACACACACACACACACACACACACACACACACTCTGGGTTGGGCAGGGCAGTCCCGTGGTTAGCTATCCAGATGGTTTTAAGGTTAGTTAGAGACTACGCTCAAAGGTGCTGTTTGCAACCAAAATAGTGTGTGTGTGTGTGTGTGTGTGTATGTGCATGTTTAGTGTGTGTTTATAGAAACTCACTCACCCTGTACTATTTTTGGCCTTTCTTTAAATACAAATTTTACAGACGATAAAACATTCACACACACATGCAAATGCACCCTCGGTAAAGAAATGTAATTTTGTAACAAAAAGACTTATAATCACATCGTGTGTGTGTGTGTGTATGCGTGTGTGAGTGAGAGTGCTGGCATGTGTCAGACTGTCTTTGAGGTTCCCTTATTCATAAATAGTTGGATGTCTGGATATCATATGTTGTGTGTAGATTTACAAGTACAAGAGATTTCTACATTGGAACGCGGTTTCTCTCTCTCTCTCTGTATGTGTGTGTTTCTCATTTGTTGCTCGCCCCCCTTTTTTCTTTTTTACCCTACACAACTGTAATCAAAACCACAGACTCGAGGACTCTGTACGACTTTCCCATTCGTCTTTCTTGCCATTTTCTTCCCTTTTTTTTCTCCTGCTGTTAAATTTAATATGTGAGCGTTTACCCCTGATTTCCCCTGAGTTCTTTCATCTGCTTTCTTTTTTGTCTCTTTTAATCTAGTTTCTGTTTATTTTTTTGTTGATGCTGCAAAATCTTAAAATAATAGGTTTACATATGAAGTAGTACATTGATCAGCTCACAATAATTATAATGCAGCATTGACTTTCTTTTAAAATTTTTGGTCTAATACATAACGTCAGTGCAAATACTGTACATGACCATTTTTACTCTTTAGCCAAATTCCTCACCCATGGAACAGTCAGCCCTTTTCTTTCTCTCCCTCACATGTACAACCAGTGTGTTTCTCTTTTGCCTCCTGCAGGAGAAGGAGAAGAAGTACATGCTGCAGGTGGACAACCTGAAGCTGCGCGATGTGGAGAAAGGCTTCATGTCCAGCAAGCATATCTTTGCCCTCTTCAACACCGAACAGAGGTGTTATTACACATCAAGATGCATACACACCGCAGATATACAGTTAAAATTAAATCTCTGATGTCCATTCTTTGTTCAGAGTGCAAAATGTTATATGCAAACACACACAATGTGCAACAAACACAATTAACTTTAAACCATTAGCCTTAGCTTAGCCCCATTATTCATGTGATTTTTGTGTAAAATTTCAAGAGCTCTCAAGTCAGAAAGTTTTAAACCTTAAAAAATAATAGCACACTATAAAAATATTCCATTACAAGTTAAAGTCCTAATTTAAAGGGGCTATATGTAGTTTTTCAATGAAATTAATTATTAATAAATGAAATTTTCATTGCCTTATTGTCAGTGGGCTCAAAACTCACTTAGAAATGAAGCACACGCCTGTTTTCTCTGTTGCTTGGATCAGCCACTATTCTGCTTTAAATGTGAGGACATCGGGTCGGATTCAGCCCTGTGCGCACTCCCAAGCCTCTCAGGCTACAGCAACAACACTAGCTCACGAAATGCAGTCCACTAACACCATAAAACAACCAGCTCCCAGTAAAACACAGATTCCACGTAAGGATACAAAACAACAATAAAGGATTATGTGCTGAAGCTCATCAGACCAAACCAGTTCAGATAATGTCGAATAAAAACACAGTGAACTTCAGAAAGGCTGAAGAAACACAGAGAGAGTCACGTTAGTTGCTAACGTTATCCAGTGCAAAGTTGTGTAGCTTTCCACATTACTTCACCAACTTTATAAGTCCAGCTCAATAACCGTTTCGTTATCATCCAATACATTTAAGCTGTGCTGACATTGCTGAGCCTCCGGTGATAATAAGTACACAGATAGTAAATATAGGTACTGAAAAGCAGCAGGCACCTAACAATGTAGCATGTCGGCTAAATGCAGTAAATGTAATGTTATCATGCAACAAGCATCTTCGTTCAAACTGAAAATATTACTGTAACAGGGCAGTGGGAGTTTACCCGAGTTTCCAAAATGTTGTAGATGTTTCCCTGTCTCTCTATAGCCGCTCTCACACTGCTTTTTTTCCCGGGAGTATTGTGTCAATATCCGGCTGGCTGCGCTGTATGAAAGGTAACTTACTGAGCCGGTGTTGAGCTTCTTCTGAGACGGGAACGTTGAAGTAACAGAGCCTGAACATGTCTGGAGAAAAGCCACAGCCTGCATGCTGGTGTTTCTGCGTTTATTGCAGGATTTCTGTATGAAAGTGGTTGTGTTTTGGATTATGCTCGCTCATGAGTTCAAGTGAGCACGCGTACGAGCACACACCTGGTTGCAATCTTAAAACCGCACCGCTAGTGGCTGCTGAAAACTCCATAATGACCCTTTAAAGATTTACTTAAGTAAAAGTACAGGCGTATTGGCAACAAAATGTACTTAAAGTATTAAAAGTACTTATGATAGAACTTAATATGCAGATTTGCCCCTGTCAGTGTTATATTGGTGGTTCATTGTTTTGAGCATTAAAACGCAAGAAGGACTTGAGCGGTGTAGATTGCTGAGGTAAACAAATTTTACAGCTTAATATACTTTTGTGTAGTTTCATTCTGTAACATGATCGTATGTTTTGAATGTCACATCTCAAACTGTATGAAATAAATGGAGGCAAATATTGTACTTTTTACTCCACTAAATTTATGTTCTTTGTACGTCTACTCCACCACATCTTGGAGGCAAATATTGCACTTTTTACTCCACTACAAGATGTGGTGGAGTAGACGTACAAAGAAGCACAAAAATGTAACCACTCAAGTTGATTACAAGTACCTTAAAACTGTACTATAGTATGTAATATGTAAGGATATATACTTGCTCAGGTGACACTTTTTGGGTATAAAAAAATAATATATAAAAACATTAAGAAGATAATTCAGCGTTTTTTTTTATCTCATTGTGTGACAGGAATGTGTATAAGGACTACCGTCAGCTGGAGTTGGCCTGTGAGAGTCAGGAAGATATTGATGCTTGGAAGGCCTCCTTCCTCAGAGCGGGAGTTTATCCTGAGCGGGTCACAGTAAGTATTTGTATTTTTTGTATACAAGCTAAGGTTAGGAAATGTATATAGCAAGTTGATATTTCTCCTGTAATGATTAGATCGATTGCAGCCATATGCAATGTGAAACTAGATGCAAAACACAACACACTTTTACGGTAACCAAAACAAAAAGTAAAGCAAATTATTGTTTATTTATTTGTTTTGTTTTACATGAGTTGTCTACTAGGCTGTTGTTGTGATGTGTATTTGGAGTCTATTTTAATGTTGTCAAGTCTCTCATGTGACACCGGATCTGTCCTCTTTTAATGTCTGTTTTCTTCATCGCTTCATTGCCCTTATAGGACAAGGAAGGAAAGGTATGTTACTTTGGTCTGCATCCTTCATCATTTCTGTGTTGTTAATGTAACGTTTTGCCCTAAAACAATTATTTGGGAAGACTTTATATTTATTTGTTGGCCATCACATTTGACATTATCTTTGATGATTAATGCTTGACCATCTTACATTACTGACTGACAGTAATCAAAAGATCTTTAGTGACCAGCAGAACCACAAATTATTTTTTTCTTTGCATAATCAATGTTTATGTAATATTTTTATCCAACTACTTCTAAAAACATAAATGATGTTATTAAAATATAAAAGTACATTGCACATAGCATACATAGCAAACAAAACCCAATTAGAAATGAAAAAAATTAGAAAGTTTTTTTGCTGTTCCCTGTTACAAAGCAGTGTGAACTATTCTCACTCTTTATGTAGTTTAAAAGTGTGGGACAATTCTTTTATCTTGTATTTTGTATGTACTGTTTGCTGCTGAAGCTAGACGGAAGTTAAACTCCGTGTCCTCTGTCCGCCCTCCTTCATTTGTCTCCACAGAGTGACGGCGGTGATGAAAATGGCTCCGACAACTTAATGCACAGCATGGACCCACAGCTGGAGCGGCAGGTGGAGACCATTCGTAACCTGGTTGACTCCTACATGGCCATCGTCAACAAGACCGTCCGTGACTTAATGCCCAAGACCATCATGCACCTCATGATTAACAATGTGAGTCACTGGTGCGGGTGACTTGTTAAATGCAGGTGTTCTTGTTAAATGTGACACGTAAAGACGACGAAACCAAAATAATGTTATGGCTATTTTTCTGAATTATATATGTTGAAAAAAAACGAGAAACTTTACACATAGCATCTCTCTCTCTGTTTGTCCAGACTAAGGAGTTCATCAATGCAGAGCTGCTGGCCCACCTGTACTCGTGTGGTGACCAGAACTCTCTGATGGAGGAGTCTCAGGAGCAGGCCCAGCACCGTGACGAGATGCTGCGGATGTACCACGCCCTGCGGGAGGCCCTCAGCATCATCGGTGACATCAGCACAACCACCATAAGCACCACCATGCCGCCTCCCGTGGATGACTCCTGGCTGCAGGTGCAGCGGGGGAGCCCCGTAGGAAGGTAAGGCCCGATGAGTATAGAGCAGAATGTTTTAACCATTATAGTAACTTTTTTTGTGGTTCAATACTAATAATTATTAATATCAGGTAAAATATGAGCATAATCAGAGTTATTTTATTTTTGTTAATCCAGTGGTTCAGATTGGTCAGTATTTTCTCTTTTTTCATCAAGGGGGGCGGAGCCTACCTCAACGTGCATTGGGAAACCACTTCTACCGCTTTAGGCTCCATGCTTCACTGTACTGAGCACCCAGTTCAAAACCTTCCATATATCCCAGTGTTCAGCAGCTCATGGGGAACAGCAGTTGTGCTGAATATTTGATAAGATTTGACAAATATCGCGGGGGATTTTTATGCTACTTCAATTTTAATTTTAAATTTGTCAGGTATCTCCTAAACTGTCAAAGGCATTTTGCCCCAAATCCCTGTTTACGTTTGACTCTTGGTTGATGGCTGATGGCTGACAAACAGACTTTGGGGATAGCACGGGGGCCTCCTAATTGGTGGAGGAGTCACATTTGTCAGATCTCTTGATTAGATTAATGGATTGATGAATTGAAGGATTCATGGATTGAGGTTTTATTTAGCAATTTTTGTGGTGCAAAGAAATTGGACAGAAAAGGGGGTTGTATGTTGGGGTGATTGAGGGAATAATCAAGTGATCTGGGCTTATAGTTGAGAAAGGGAAGAATGCTGAGACAGTAGAGAAACCTGCAAACAACTACACTATGATTATTCCACTAGAGTGTGCATTTTCTCTGCTCTTCTTCTCTCTTCTCCTCCAGGTCTCCAGCCACCAGTCCAACTCCAAACCGCAGGGCTCCACCGGGACCTCCGGCCCGCCCAGGCTCTCGTGGGCCTCCACCTGGGCCTCCTCCTGCTGGAGGACCCCCTGTCCCGTCTCGCCCGGGCGCTTCTCCAGACCCTTACAGTGGGCCACCACCCACTGTGCCCTCCCGGCCTAACCGTGCACCCCCAAGTGTGCCCAGGTGAGTGAAAATATGAGAGGTCTTTCAAACAAACAGCTCTCTTTCACACCAACGTATTTTACAGTGTGTTTCAGTTGGTCTTACGAGGACATTAACATCCAAACCACAGCTAATAATATTATGACAAGCTATCCAACCTGAAGTGTGGATACTCTCTGTTACTAAGGGGGATGTGAAGACACCTGGATGAGGGGATAAAGGAGGTAATGAAAGTGGAGAGTACTGGTTGTGATAGAGGATAGAAGACAAATAGATTGATAGAGATCCCTAAATAGATGGATAGACCTTAATATAACTCATGATCAATGGATTATTTTCCTCCTTTTCTCTTGGTTTGGGCAAACATTTGATTTACTTCCTTTCAACTAGACTTGTTGGTACCTTTCTGCCACCACTTGGAACTTTCAACACACTGTCAGGCATCACCAGTGATTGCTAACACTCCACTATTCATCGCTTACACCCACCTCACCGCTGTCCTCATCTGACTAATTGAGATGTTTGCGCTTTAAAGCAAGTCAGTGACTGGAATGGGCGTTAGAGGGGACTGAAAAAAGTGTGGGTTTTCTTTTCAGTTCTCCGTTAACTGTATCTGGCTTGTGCTTGCCTGTGTTTGTGAGCTAGCTAACTTTCTTTTATCCTGGACCTGTTCACTTTCAGAGTAGCGGCTTGCCTCTTTTACAGTAGGAGACACTAACGTTGCTGAGCGAAGCTCTCACTGGCACATGCAGCCTCAAAATCAGATGGGGGAGTATGTCAAAATCCTCACAAAACCCTGACTCGAAATCCTCAGTAGTGAACTTAGATGTTTCCATCCCGTATTCTGGTCTGTGCTAAGTGAGAGCTGAGCACATGTGACATTGGTCATTTCCTGCTCTGTAACTGTTTGCACTCCTGTTCTCTTTTCCTCCTCTACACCCCTCTTTTCCTCACCACACCTCTGTCCCACACATGACTATTGTTCCTTCTACAGAATCACTATCACTGACCAATGAGGAACGTTTCTGGTACGTTGGGTACTGTCCGCCATCATCATCATCATCATCACCTTTCTCTTCCTCTCAGAAGGCTTTCACTGCATGCCATTTTCTTTTTTCTCACTTTTCTTTTCTCTTCTCAGAGCGCTGCATGGGCAAACACACACCCAGCTCAGAGGGTGTGTGTGTTTGCATCAGTGTTTGAGCCTTTGGAGTTGATGCTGATTTTTATTTATTGAAGGGGGTATCAGTATGTCAGAATGTGTCAACCGGCATTTTCTCAGATTTCAGCAGCAACGGGTTAGACAGGATTCAACTCAAATGACCAAAGATCGTAGTTGTTTTTTTGTCTCAATGTTGTATGTGATGTATGTAGGCCATGACATCCCACCCATCCTTAACTTGTCTGTGTGTCTGATGATGTACTTCAGAGTCATGATATCTGTCAATATCACTGTACAGTATGGAATTTAGCTCTTGTGTCGGTCCCAAACTTTTTTCGAGGAAAATATCAGATAGTTTTACCTTTTCTAAAAACAATTTAAATGAAACTATCCGAGAGTTACATCTGCACAGTGAATATGTAGCTGCTGCCAGCAACTAACAGGCTTAGCTTAGAATCAAGACTAGAATCCACAGGAAGCAGCTAGCCTTGCTCTGTCAAATGATATATTTACAAGGGATTGTTCACTGCACTATTTCTTGACTGGGGACAGTAACTTTCTGGAGTCCTGTCCTCAAAGTTTGGCAACCAGCGGAGACTCTGCTTATGGCCTAGACTGTTTCTGGTCTTTATGCTAAGCTAAGCGGCTGCTGATAGTAGTTTCGTCTGTCCCATACATACATTAGAGTGTGGTATCAATCTTCTCATCTAACTCTCCAAGAAAGCGAATAAACATATTTCCCAAATGCTTACTTGGTAATGATCTTATGTCCTGCCTATGCTGGGAGCTACTGTGTTGGAGGGTATTTTAAACGTATGCTAACGTATGTAAATATCCACACCTAAAATCTTCAACAATAGCCTGTTTGCCCATTTTAATGCCTTTCAGGCAGAGATTACAATGACAGAGCTTAATAAATCTGAATAAGTGCATGCTACTGTATTTAGACAACACTTGGATATGGAGTAATACTGCCTGCATTTGGCCTCAACTGCAAACATACATTACCTGCATTGTGGCCATGTTAACTGAGCCTGATACCTTGTTGATGTTGTTTGTGTTTTCGTGTTTCCTTCCATGTGTTACCTCATGGTATAAGTTGTTGTCTGTCAGAGTGAAGGTAGTGTATTTCTGTGTACGTGCATGATTATACACATGGGGAGCCCTAAAATAACAACGTAATGGAAGTATAAACCCTAAATTGAAGTTTACTTGAACACCGCAAACACCTAGAAAACACTAATACAACCTGTTCCCGTCCTCTCTTCTTTCTATGCGTTCCTGTGTGTTTGTGTGCTTGGCAGTCGGAGACCCCCACCTTCTCCAACCCACTAGACCTCTGAGCTCCTCCCTCCCTCCTTCGTCCATCCGTCCCACCTCTGGATGAGAGGCCATGGACAACAGTGCCACCTTCCTGTCGTTTTCTGCCACACCCGACCTGAGCCGGCTCCCTTACAACAAGCCATGTCTCTCTCTCTCTCTCTCTCTCTCCCAGCCCCCCCACCCCCCAACACCCTCCACCCCTCTGTTTCATACAGACATGCAGAATACTTGAAACACACCTGCATGACTGACATACGAACATGCTGCACCCTCAGAATTCCAATGAACTATGTAGAGAATATCAAATAATTGATAAGAAACACGTTTGTGAGTGTATGCGCACCCGCATGCATGCACACCTGCTTACATAAATACAGCACACACACATATATATATATATATATATATACAAGCAAATACATACAGAATATTTGCTTTCAAAGATGGGATGACAAATTTAGCATGACTTTTTGCCTGAGTATACTCTAGCCTTTCTAAGGGGTATTCTGGCTGCTGATTGACTTAATTTTTCTCTTACTAAGATTTGCTTTATCTTGTGTTTATTTTTGACTTATTTTCTGTTTTTATATAAACTTAAAATATAAGTTTTGTGCCACTAACTCACCTTTTGTTGCCTGTCATGCTCTGAGAAACATTTTTAACCAGATGTCTTTAAAAAATGGTAGCTACTTTAGGATAAAACAGGACAGTGAACAGCAAAACAATATCAGAACATCTATAACAAACTGTCTGTGTATGTTCTGTGAGCATATTTTGGTGATAATACATGTTTTTCTTTTTTTTACAACATATTTATTAAGTTGCTGGATCCCAGAGATTTTGTTTTGAAATTAGTTTCTTTTTATAAAAATGTTACTGAAGCTCTGATCTCTGTGAAGTCATGTGGGAAAATGCTTCTTTCCCTCACAGCCTTTCAGGCTCTGAGGTGAAATCCGATGTATGTTCTATGTATGTATATTCTCTTTCACTTCACCCTGCCATGTAAGGCCTTCTCTTATTTTTTCTCTGTTTCTACTCTTTTCACTGAACAGCCGGCCAAACAAGATCGCCTTCCTACCCCCCCCCCCCCCCCTACTTCCTCTCCTCTAAAAAAACTCATCACATCACTCAGCTCACATGAGGGAGGAGGGCTTTAATGAAATAAGGGGGAGAGGATCACTTACACACTCCTCACCCTCAGTTACTTATACATGCAGGGGCTACTGCTATACATCCTTTCTTTCCCTCATCATCCTCCTCGTCCTCCCCTTGCACTAGGACAGGAGGAGCAATCGAGGGACCTTATGCCTGTTGTAGACTCCAAATAGTCCACATAACTGTAAAATCACACATGTATGTGTATCACAACCACCTCTTGAAAACGCTGTGCTTCCACAGATCCTATGCAACAAAGAAAATAGTTTCCCAATCTTTTTTTGGCTTAAAGAGGCGCCTCCCATCGCACCTTTCCCACTCTCCTCCTCTCCTCTTCAAAAACTTTTAACTACTGTTATCTTATCAAGGCGGGATCTAAATAGAAAGTGTAGTACATGCAGGACCTTCTGGTCCTTCTGCACACAACTCCATGACACTAATCATACAAAAATCGGTGTACATTTTAAACTGAGAGGAAGGAAATATGTGACCTGGATTGCACCCTGTGACTGTTAATAATTTCCATATACATGTTTTTTAATGAGAGGGATTGAGATCCCTAACAGGAAAGGTTTTAAATATTTGGAGTGTGTTTCTAAGTCAGCTTCGATCACGTTATGCATCACATAGTCTGATATACTGATGGGAAAACTTTCAGCGTTTTATTCAGGTCTGCCATTCATTCATTCATTCCGTTTTTCTTTTCTTCCTTCTCTCAGTGGTCATGGGGGTGAGTGAGAACATGAAAACAACTACAGTCTATGCATAAAACTGTCAAACGCTCCTCCTATTTCACCCTCACGTCGCTGTCTGAGAGCCTGTGAGTTGAACCCATCTTTTCACAACCTGTTTTGCCACAGAACTCTGCTGTCAGTGTGATGTGTTGTATTTTGCCCCCGATCAAAAACAACCAACCCACCAGCCACAAAAACCCATATCTGTACCTCAACTGATGTCATTATACACTTCAGTGACCCCTTGTGCATCTTAGTACTCCTCAACTTCAACATAAACCCAACAAAGAATTATTCTACTTATTATTAAACAGTAAATACTTTATTATCGACATATCTTAATGTGTTCTTATGTATATGTGTGGTGCATCTTATGGGACTTGTACTTCCACTGTCTAGAGATTTTAGTCTGCAATGTATGAAATTGCTGGGTATTTAAATTATTATGAATAAACAAGAATATGTATAAGGAAATAATATTTGAAAAACTTATTAAAATGTGTAATGCAGTGATGTATATGGACGTTGGCAGGTTGTTTGACTTTAGCTTGTACCAGAGAGGGTTTTTTTTGTTGTTGTTTTTCTCACCTCTCAGAGCAGGGAGGGACAGTGTGAATGTGTGAAGTCCTGCAGCAACAAGGTCCTGCATCTTGTTCAATCTGCTGTGGATGAATCAATGACTTTACCCCGCAGGACTGCTGCGCTTTGTCAACACATTAAAAACCTGAGTGTACTGAATGAAAGTTTCCTCTTTGTCTCCTTGTCTCTTTGTTGTGGTAAACAACACTACAGAACAGCAACAGTACAGGATACAATGAACAGCAGAACTTTTACATGGAGTGCAATATATATAATATATTAATATTGTCATACAAACCAAGCAGTTTGTATATGTCAGCTTGGGCTTTAGGACATGTGAAGGGCAATATCACTATTTTCTGACATTAGATCAAACAATAAAATCAAGTTTGGTACACACTCAAACGTTTGGTATTCAATTGTGATGATGAGTGGGAAACATTTTGACATGTCACAGTAAAAAAAAAGAAAAAAAGAAGCAAAGGTGTAAATACGGAAATTGCTGATTATGTTATTAGTAATACTTTTCCTACTATGACAAGTCAAACTGTCTGCTGCATCTTTACTGCCAAAGTCATTGCGTGCGTATCACAGCAGGACAGTCTGTTGTATCAAAATGATAAAGAAATTCCGACAACGTGTTTAAGTTGCTCAATCAGTTTTATTCAGAAGGGGAGAAAATATTACTCAAGGAAGAAAAAAAATCTGAAAGCTTCTGTCAGAAGCAGCCCTCGAATGAATCAGTTGAATTATCCTTCATTTCCAACAGTCACTTCTATTTTACACTGAAACTGATTAGTTGAGATACTAACTTATTCCAAATAAATAGAATATTTTCTCCTTTTTTAGTCAATCTTTGTATTAAATCACAGCCAGTCAGTAACCGCCAACAACCCTACTCTGTACTATCAGACATACACACAGCCCACGCTGCCAGTAAACATGGCAGAGCAGCTTTAACTCCCCACACACCAGGCATAATGAATATACAATATGTTACACAGTTACAGTATATACATCACCTCTTTTACAGTAAAGACAATAAATGCTTTCTCATTGCTATTTCAATCACATAACATATTTAACAGTGAATTAGAAAGTGTGGGAAGGCATTTTATCCACATTGTTCTGTTAATTCGCAAGCCCCGAAACAACATTAAATGATTTTACTGTATATTCACCTCTTGACCACTCCCAAAAACAAAATGAAGGAAAACAAAAACAAAATCATACTTTGTGACACGTTTCAAAGAAAAACAAAAGTGACAGACTGCTACGAGCAAAGCAAGGGACTTTACCATCAAGAATGACAACAACCCCAGCACTTACTAACAAAGTGCTGTGATTTAGGGTAGATGCAGTGCTGTTAACACCAAGTACACATGGCCTCTATATACCTTATATTTTAATTACATGTTGCTTAAAATACCAGAATTTGCACCAATGTTTTCTGTCCTGTTGCTTTTAGTGATAAATATGAAGAGTACAATTTAATAATTGTCTCCAAATGTGTCCTTTACCTTCAGAGGGGTTGTTAAAATACTAAGACATCCGAATAAGAGGGAAAAATTACCTCCAAAAGACGTCTGATGTATGACTTGCAGTGAGACCCTCATGTCCTTGCATATTAAAATCATGGAACGACTCTCACAAAACAGAGGCCTGTGCCATGATATAATCTGAAATGGGGGGGGAATATGAGCTGTGATAGTGCCGCTCTTGGTTGTTAGTTTGTTGTAAAGGGGAAGAGCTCAACATGTCAATCAATCCATCCTCCAAGCCACATTCGTGAATATGAGCGTCTCTCTGTTAAAGCTAGACACCTGTGATGTCTTTAATAAAAAACTATGAATCCTATTGTCTTGTGTTTAATGCCCCAAGGAGATTTACTTGTGTTTTTAGCCGATACAAGAGTTACACAATATGAACACAACAGATTTGCCTTGTTTTGTTCTCCAGTTTTGAGAAGAGTTGCGAATTTTCTCAAATTCTGATTGGTCCCACACTTTCGGGATTAACATCACTACAACTTCTTGAAGTAAGCGATCTCATTAATTTCACCTTCTACTCATATTTACACACCTTCCTCCTTTATCATGAGTGCAACACTGCACGCGCGCGCACGCGCACGCACACACACACACACACACACACACACACACACACACCCCCCTTACACACTTTCAATTAAATTAATCTGCTTCTATTGGAATCCTCAGCTTAACAGTGTGGCTTCATAGGATTCCCCTTTTTCCTCCACAGAAATTATAAAGAGGCTCTACAGTACAAACGTCACACTGTCCAACCAGCCGGAGAGGACAGAGCCTAACAAGGAGCTTTGTACAGTTTTAGTGCAATCATACTTATATAATCTGATATAACTCTACAAAAAAGTACAACAGATGGACAAAACTTCAGCTTTGGATTACACACACATGTCACATACACTCAGTCCAGTTGTAAAGGATGTGCATTAATTCATTGTTGATATGTAGGAAAAGCAAACGTAACAGAAAGGTACGGGCTCTGATTCATAGTGTCAATTAGTCTAGAAAAGACCCCATGAAATAGAGCAGCTCAGTTATGGATGAGCAGCTCTAATGAGGGGGAAATCCATTTTCAAGACTTGAGTGATGAGTGTGGTCTGCGTTTGTGATGAGGCCAGTCAAATGCCCCAGAGCACCTGATTAGAGAATATTTGTAGAAGATAGATGAGTCAAGATTGCAGAAATAGAGATTTTAACACCATACTTTCTGTAACTTCCTCCAGTCACTGTACCTTAATAGGCTACCTATCAAGCTATACAGAAAACAACAATGTGGCCCAGCACAGGCCCCGAGCTCCAAAACTCATCTGAATGAAACTCTGGAAGATTTCTCCACTGTTTCAGAAACTGAGAAAATATTGCCTTAATAACTGACTAAAATTTGCTTTTTCTTCATGGGGACTTTAAATTGCATCTATCTCCTCGATGACTTAGAAACCACATTTTTGTAACTGGTGATATCTCTCAGTCTAACAGGATGTTTGACAACATAACAAAATAAAGGTTTCAGATATATTAACCTTGTGCACTGTACAAACATACAACTTTTTTTCAGTGTTTGGAGGCAAAAGACAATGTAGAGAAAAGGTAGTTTTAGGAACAGTACTAATCTGTGACACCTGCCTGCAACTTTCTGCACCCAATCATGTAACTAGCTGAGCTCTTGACTTTGAAACAGAACAGCGCTTACACTTCAAAAGCTATTATGTGCACTAACTTTCTTTATTGACTTCAGCTTAAATCTCATTCTGCATCTCTTCCATTCACCATTATCAGTTCCCCTACTTACACAAACACACAGGTAAATATTCGGGTTATTACATTCCAACGTGAAGGTCTTTTTTTTGGCATTTGTACAGTGAATTTTGCTGTAAAATAAAGTTGCACGCAAACAGGCTGCTCATTTGTGACAGCTCTTTAAGTACTGTATCAGCGAGGGGAGAGAATATACGACCCCTTTATTGCACTTGTGTAAGACGGGTGGCAAGAGGAAGGATGGGATTTAAAAACTGTGGGAAGGAGACTAATCAGATTGTGTTAAGAAATACTGATTATCTGTTCTCTGGGAATAGCATTATAGACAAGAAAAACAACAAATAGAAAATACTCTCTTTTTAACCTTGCACATTTTAGTGCCGATGCACAGAACAGGGAGGGGGCATTTTAATGTAAATGAGTCAAAGACATTCACACATCTGTGACCAGTTTTGCAGGGTATCACATTACTTGAGAAGTGTTTGTGAATATGATAAACAAGCTACAGACATGGTAAACTGTGGTATTTAATATTCCCCAGATTTCAAGACATATCCAATATCTCTCTCTCACACACACACACACACGCCAGCTTCTGTCACACCTACACCTCACACCACCAGGATCTTGACTTCGTCCTGCTCGTCAGGCCGGTAGAAGAAGGGGATGCAGGGGTTCTCTCCGAGGAAGTGTGGTGATCTCAGTGCTCCCTGGGGGTTCTGGATCTCATGGAGCAGCTGCATGATCTGCTGGGCGGTGCCGTCCTCTTTGGGCCCCAGGGACATTGCGTCAGTCTGGGCTGACCCGCTTGTAAGTGTCTGGGACGAGGGGGCTTCCAGGCCTGTGGTGGCTTCTGACAGAGGGACGACCTCCATGGCTTCTGCAGCAGAGAAGGGAGAGCAGTATGGTGAAGTGCTACTGAATATAAAAAAAATACTAAACGAAAGACAGCTATTCTTAAAAACGAGAGCGTGTACTATTTTTATTCTCAAAACAATGAACAGTTTTACATGGAGTGCAATATTCTGATGTTGACTTTAGTCTAAATAAGACATTCAGATGAAGCTGTTTTTATGAGCTATTCTACTTAGTATGTTGACTGATAATAGATGCGGACATCATTTTGTGCCACAACATCCAGTATTTTACCTCAAACCCCATCTTTCTGTATTATTGTTACTGTGGTATTTTCTATTGCTATCGTCCTGCATATTTTGAAAAAGCACAGTGGTTCTTGTAGCAGCAGACTTTGAATCAGGATTTGTCAACTGTTGTATGTGCTGTATTAAGTTTCAGGAAAAGTTGTACACATGTCAAAAATGACTTCCAATAACACCTCTATAGCGGTAACATATGCTTATCTGAATATTCTTATGGTGCCTTCAGGCTGGATTTCGCTCCCCAATCCATTTCTATTGACAACAGAGTAAGACACACACACTTCTTTTTGCGAATTGATGTGTCTTATATGCTTTGACTAGAGTTTAATCTTATTAAACTTTCACAAGTGAAATCACGAGGTCCAGTCTGTTTGACAGAAGGGGTGGGATTGACCTCTTATTTATTTAATATTGATTGTTTATATTGTTGTTTTACATCTACCTGATGAAATAATATAGGCAGCAGAGAAGGAACGATGCTGCTTGGCTGCAGTTAGTGCAAAGACAGAGACAGAGATTAATCACACTTCAGTATTACGATAAGAAGCTGTATAATTAAATACTTGGTGCAATGCTGTTGGCCCACTAGCCATGCTAGCTCCTGCAGTCTATGGTTACAACCCTACCTGCGCTATTCCTGTCTTGTCTGCTTTTGGTCACAACAAGCGAGTAAATTTCACCATGTGTAATCCAGTGTGACTGCACCTTTACTCTGACTATGACACTATCCTGACTGAGGTAAATACCTCAACCTGTTTAGTACATGTGGGTCGAGAGAAGACACACTTGACCCTCCAAACATCCTCTGATTACAAGACCAGTGTAATTGTTTTTGCCTTGATTTATGATGTAGCAAGGACAGTACTACTGTTTGCGCCTACCTGCTCCACTGACAGCATTATGCTCTGTGTGTGCGTGTGCTTGGTGCTCTGGGTGAATGTGATCCTCCCCAACAGGAAGCAGGTCGGGGTTCACTGTGCTTGCGCCGGCTACAGCTTTGGTGTAGCGGCTGTACCAGTCATTCCTCTCAGCCACCAGCCTCATCACCAGATCCTGCAGCTCTGCAAGCTTCGCCTGATGGACAGTGAAGAAACAAAGACAAGGGCACATATAGAAGAAATGTCAGTAGGGAGGAGAACGCAAAACTGCAGTAGCATCTATTAGACATGATTGCTGATGAGATCATTCTATTTTGTGAAGATCAGTGTTTGCTTGAGAAGTGTTGGTCATTGTGTGGGAGCTTTCCAAAAGACAAGCAGCATAGATACTCTTTTTCAAATTGAATATTGGAAATTGAGAAGAAGATTCATAATTTCTTTTTCCAAGTTAAAATTTAGGATTGATGAAAATAATAATAAATACAAAAACATTGTGACATCCATTAGGATCAGTTTTCCTGTGCAGACAAACATCTTATGCAAATACACTGGACTGCTTTATTGGTTATTTTCAATACAAATGTTGCCATACAGTACCTTCATCTCCTCCTTGTCCTGGGCCAGCATGCTGATGTATTGCTCCTTCTCCTGGTGTTTCTGTTTCATGATGGCCCGCTGACTCTGGTACAGGGCTATGTACTCCCCTGGATAGACATACAGAAGAAATAGTAATAGGAATTGGTATGCTGATCAACAGTTTTCCTATCTTTCTGACAACATATTAAGATATTACACTCAACCAAAACTCATTTGTAATAAAATAAATATTTACAACGAAAATGTCCTACTGTCTCACCTAGGGATAAAACGGTTACTGATTTAATGAGAAATCATGGTAACATTTCCGACAGTTATTAGAACCGTACACATTTTAATTACCATGATAATCGGGTTCGGTTCCCACACTTTGCTAAACTCACAGCAAATACTGTCCAGCTTTAACCAAAGTTATCGACAGTCTCCCAGAAGCAGGCGTGCATGCGCAGTATACAATGAGGGTTTGTTTGGGTCAATGACAGCACAGCGGAAGACAGTGCTTTTCTATAAGAGTACTGATGGAAAACTGCCTTATAGCGAATGCAGGGCAAGTTAACTTTTGGCTTTGGTTGTCTGACTTGTTAACAGCTTGTAAACTAAAGCTCTCAGTATTAGCCGCTCTTGTAAAAACACTACACGGTGTTCTGCTGCTGTGTGCGTGTGTCTGCAGACTCTATTTGCCCACTGCACATGATAACACGTTACGCAGTTTAGTCACCCAACCAACATATCTTGTTCATTAAAAATCCGGCAGCTGTCAAATTAGTTGTAAAAGTGTCCAAACAGAAGAAACGTCAGTTGTTGGCTCATTGCAGTTACTGTCTTCTAAAGACTCATTTGTATTCCTGTAATTGTGCATGGGGTCATTGCATTACTTATATAATGTAAAATAATATCAATCAATCAATCAATTTAATGATAATGCACACTCAGAAGGTACTGGCTGTTGTTATTTTAATGTTTATGCAAACAAAATGTTAATTTTATTTGTGGCTTTCAATATAAAACTTGTTGCAATGGTTTCAGTGTGTGTATCAGTACATTTGAATCTTTTTCAGCACATTTTAACAATACAGTGATAATACTGATAACCGGGATCATTTTGGTCACTATAATTGTGATATGAATTTTTTTTTTACTGTTTCATCTCTAGTCTCACCTATAGTGTCGGTCTCTCCAGACAGCTGGATGCAGCGGTGCTCCAACTCCTCCACCCTCTCCTTCAGGTCAGCTTTCTCTTGCATGAGGGAGGTGAAACGCTGCTGAAGCTTCTCCATGGCAACTTGCAGGGCCTGATGAACCTCCAACGGTACACCTCCTTCTGGGAAGAGGGTTGAACAGTTTATAGCCGGTTTACAAAATGCACCACATATACGTTTTGATCTATATGATCAGAATTCATTATAGAATCAGGGTTAACTATAGTCTAAAACGCATTGTCCTAGTCTTTGCCTTTTCATTGTAAAAACATTTGCACGCTTGCACCCAAACAAACCTCACTCACCTGAATGCTCGTGACTGTGTTCACAGTGACTATGTTGGCCCTGAGTGTGATCATGCTCGTGATGCTCATGATGGTCGTGATGATGGTCATGAACAGGTTTGTGGCTGTGGTGTTGGTGCTCAATGCTGGTGGCCACATCAGCCTTGTGCCTGGCTGCCATGTGGAGCCTGTGCTCCTTCTCCAGTAGCCTTCTGGCCTCGTCTCTCTCTGCCTCCAACTGAGCCAAAGCTCCTCGGATAAACTCCTCCTGCGGGGTGGGGGGTGGGGTGGGGGGGCAGAAGGTGGTGGTGAGGATGATGGAAGTGAGTCGATGAATAGGGTCAAATGAGGAAAATGCCAAACCTTTGTCTCATATTTAGTATTTAAATTTTTATCTTAAAAATAAGTCATTCACACTGGCATATGACTAGATGTTTTGTGTAAATGTCAATATCAAACATGCATGTAATAAAAAGGCAAAGCAAGGGTTAACGAGATATCATTAAAGAATATTTATAAAAGTAGTTTCTGGGGAAGAACACCCTGCTTACAATCTCCTTCTGGCTCTCAAAGTCTTCGGGGATAACTATGGTGGAAGACTTATTTGGGCTCTCTTGCAGCGACTGGCTTTCCACTCCATCACCTGAGTGACATAATGACAAATTAAAACTATTAATAATACAAATACATTTCATTTTCAATTTGTGAGTCGTCACAGACTGTAACACTCATTCTCAACAGATGGCACACATCACAATTACTACTGCTGATTTTCCTTGCCTGTAGGTGTCTCAGGTTAAACTGGAAGTGCTAGTCTAAAACTGCTGGTGCGGCAGCTCTGCTGTTAGAAGGTCTCACATTATTTGCATTAATTACACTGTCCTTGTTTCTTGCTACAGTTTTCAGTTTCAACGTTAAACTTCTTTCAAAATAAACAATGTGAAACAAAAAAAAAAAAATCTATTATGCTGTTGGAACAGGGGGTCAGGGTCTGAAACATGACACGTGTATGTAACATGACAATCACTCCACCTTACTTAACAATCACTGACAACCAGGTTTAACAACAGTACAGACAGACTACAAGAAACAAAAAGCACACAAGAACTTCAAGATCAGCTCCCAGTTAGTGCTCAATACAAAACCTACAGTACAACCCCCATCGAATGAGCCCTCAGTCATCTCAGTTCCAATCTCCAGAAGAGTCCATATCTTCCACTGGTGAGTTTGGTGTGAAACCCACCATAGATATTCCCAGAGCTGACTGGTGGGTGTGTGGTTGTGTGTGTGACGGATTGGGGGTGCCGATCGCCACAATACGCTAACCTTACTATGTGTGTCTTTCTGTTGTGCGTTTTCCCTGTCTGCCAAAATGGCAGATGGCCTGACCTTTTTACCCTCCGCTGCCAACAATTTACTGGCATTTGGCGGGTGCTAATTTCAGACCCTGCAAGTGGGTCACAACCACATTAAAGCCTGTAAAGGGAACTTGAGTCCTTCTTTTGGCACTGATTTTCAAACACACAAAGAAACACAATATAAAGCAGCTTGGACAATTAATAGACAAATCTTACCTTGGTCTCTGGATGACGGGGCAAAAGCTGAGCTGTTGAGCAGCTCCTTCACCTCAGCCTTCAGCTGCTCGTTGTCTCTGACCAACAGCTCCAAATTCTCCTGTAGGGGGAGAGTTATTTAAAATATTGTTGGGTGTTTAAGGGTGTCACAGAGATAAAGAATGGCCAGTAATAGAAGGTGAGGTTACACAGCATTTTATCAACATACTGTATAATGAACAGACTCCAATCACTTTAGTTATTACTTGATGAAGAACGTACATGATATTAGCTGCACTCCATTAAAATATCACAACAGACTGGACTGTGATATGTGCAATAACTTTTGAACATATCATCAATAGTCATGTGATCAAAGTCTTTTTCCTGAAATGCACACCTGCGCTTGTTTGAGCTGATTGTGACTCATCTCCAGTTGCACGCGGCCCTGGCTTTCATCGTGCTGCAGCCGGTCCATGAGCTGGAGCTGCTGCAGATACTGGTGGTGGAGCTGTTCCCTCTCTGAGGCCAGGGTCTGGTAGCCAGCACAGTATTGCTGCAGGTGGGCCACTACCTGGTCCCTCTGCTCCATCAGACCCTGAGTCTCCGTACTTTTCAGTTCCAGCTGGAGCCAAGGGAAGAGGAAAATTAATACCAAGAGGAGGCAGAAAATGACTGTGTTAATAAAATAACTGAATCTCTTTCTGGGTGCAGTTTTCATATACTGCTCTATTGTGTTAATACACTATCATGTGTATGAAAGAAAAAATGACTAAAAAGATAAGATTGCACAAGATAGCATAGTTAAGACAAAAAAAGTGCTAATGCCACAACACGATAGTCCATGTTTGTCATGGAGAGGTTGAGTGTGTGAGAGACCATACCTGCTCCTTGACGTTATGTAATTCCTCTTGCAGTTCACCCATTCTGCGAGCCAGCTCCTTTTTCACATGCTGCTCTGACTGGATGGCAGTGGTGAGCTCCATGTTCTCATTAGTCTGTACGAATGAAGGAGTAACAGGAATTTGGCCTTTAACATCAGTCTCCCGTCTGAGGTAATACTTGTTAAGAATGTACTTTCTCAATTTGGGAAAACGTTGTCAAATTATTGTTGCAGAGACACAAATCACAAATCTAGTACAAATAAGAAAATCAGGGAAAAGATACAAGATAAATTCAGAAACTAAACGCATTTAAGGCAAGGTGGCCAGCTATAATCAACTGCATTTTCAAAATGTGTCATTAAAAAAAGGACAGATGGACAGCTAGGCCTCACCAGTTTGACAAAACCATTCTGTAGCTCAGCCAGCTGGTCCTTCAGTGTACGGTTCTGGGTGAGAGCACGGCTAATAGTGGCCTTGTCTGACTGAACATCCTCCAACATGCGCCGGCGGTCCTCTTCCTCCTGGACTTTGCTCTCCACCTGCCTCTCCAGCTCGCCCAGACGCTTCTCCTGCTCTGTACACATGCGGCTCAGCTGCTCGTTATCTCGCAGCTGGGGGAAATATTACAGAGGATGATTATAGAAACTTCAAACCAAAGACGACTAACGATCTTTGAACACATTATGTAAAAAACAGATCAACTAGTGGTACTCTCAAATGTTGTGAGACCATTATAAAACTCTGCACTGCATAAAATTCCACTTTTTCAAGACGTATAAGATCAAATAGGCCTGTTCAAGCTTGTGTAATGCATACCTGTCCCTGGAACTGTGCAGTAAGAGCGTCTTTCTCCTGTTGAAGAGTGTTGAGGGCCTCCTGCAGAGCCACCTCTCTCTCTGAGGGCCCCGTGGGATGAGGCTCTGCAACATCCTGAGCCTCTCTCTCCTGGGACAACAACGCTGGAGGGGAAGAGGAATGATCAAGTTTACTAATTTTGCTACAGAGAACTACACTAGACTGCGGTAGCTGTGTCACAAGTGTGGGCGCAGGATTTAGACTTGCTGTTCATATATTAATGCTTTTCAGATTATGCTGAACTAAATATTACCATAAACATACATGTCAGGGCTATGTCATATATTTTAAATTTCACTCTCAGACTGAGGTTAAATCTACTCTGGAGGGAAAAAAATCTGAAGCACACTGATTGATTTACACCCTATTAATAGACAAACGTTTGGGCAGTAATTAACATTTTGACACTAGTTTACAATAAACATCACCATTATGGCGGCACATGAACCAGTGTGCTCAAGCCTTCTTTCCCTCTGAAGTTTGCTCCCCTTGATCTCAGAAGCACCCTGATCAGGTATACACTGCTGGGTGATGAGGGGAACCCACTACTAGGGTCAGGCAATCAGACAGCTTATCACCAAAAGGTGTTCTTCACATCAAGCAATGCTGCAGAAAAGCAGCAGAAAAGAAGAAGCAAAGGACAGTAGGAACATCTTACCTGCAGCATTTTGTAGCTCTGTGATGCTGGCCTCCAGTTCTTGGACTCGGCTGATGTTTCTGTCTCTCTCCTCTGCAACCAAAGACACCTGCACAGACACAGAAATTGTCAAAGATCAATTGGTTAACCAAAATAAATAACAACCTAACAAAGAACATATCACTCGCTTTATTTCCAAAGCTATAGTCACACTGTAGTCTACGCTGATATTAGTGTATAGTTAACCTGTGTTAGCAGCTGTTCTGTTTTGTCCTTCCATACACGACCCTCCTCCTGGATCTGCTCTGCATAGCAGTCCCTCTCTCTCTGCAGCTGGGCAATCGACTCCATCAGCTACAACATCAAAAACATAAAGGGGAAAAACAAACATGACTTTGTGGACATTTGGAGATTTAGAAAAGGTGTCAAAACACTGTGCACCAACTAAAAGCCCTTTGGGTCAATATCCACACATTAAAATGACACACATGCAGATAACTGTAAGAGAAAGGTCCTTCCTTGTACAGACCTGGTGATTGTGTGCTTCCAGCTGCTGCTTCTCTTCTAGCAGTAACTGGACCTGCTGGCGGTCACTGGTGGGATCTGACTGACTGGAACACTGGAGAGAAATATAAGCAACACTGGAGTGAATGCAGGTAATACATGAAAGAAATCACATCTGGCTGCACTGTCAGCAAACAAACATTTAGGGTTCTAGATCGAAACTAATCCCAGAACATGGGCTTTTGTCTTAGATTGGCTAGTGTTGACCACTTCCAGCCATTGTTAAGAAAACATGTATGCAATAGAAAATGTCTTAGCACACCTGTTGCAATACGAGGTCAGTCATCTCAAGCCTCTTGTGAAGAACTTCCAACTCCAGCTTCATTGCTCCATTCTCCTGTGCACGCCCCTTTAACTGCTCTGAAAGCTCTGAATTCTGTTGCTTCAACTCCTCACTCAAATTGCTGCAAATACACAAACAGAGATTGTTCATCATTTTCGACCTACCAAATTCTAATAGGACTTGCTCATGTCATCTGGTGCATTGCATACAATTTGATGGGCTCTAAACACCATTTTACTTACTTTAATCTTAACACCTCAAGCCTCAGGTTGTCTCTCTCCTTTTCAAAGTCTTTGTTGTACTGAAGACAAAAAGGAAACCGTTTATTAAAAATAACAAAAGACTTTCAGAAACACAAAAACATCTCAGAAAATTATTCAAAACTAGTGAAATTAATGATGAAGGTATGTGCTTTTGTGGTTGATTGCCTATCTATATTGCATACATTGAGCAAATTGTGAGGTAAATAAGTTTGTTATATATTGCATCTCTATTATTCATGTCTCAATGCATTCTGTTTACTGGGAGTTCTTACATGTTTGTTACCTTTTCAAACTGTTTCTGCTGTGCTGAGAAAGATGAGAGAGTTCTCTCCAGCTCTGACACTCTCTGCTTTGTTGCCTGCAGACGGTTATTCAACTCGTCTGCCTCAGCTACACACACACACACACACACACACACAAAGAGAGAGGGTAAGGCCTTGCCGAGACGACAAATATTTGATTAAAGTGCATGTACAGCTGATTTTAAGACACACAACCACCCCCACCCCCACCTGTTTTCTGCCGCGCAGCCTGTTGTGTGTATTGTAGTGCTGTTTGTAGCTCTGATTTCTCTGATACCAATATACCAATCGTCTGGATGTGAACCTTATGAGAGAACAGACAAACAATGAGCAGAGCTTTTCATGAGACTAGATAATGTCAACTGATTTTACATCAAGTCCCTCATGATAAACTAAATACAACAGTTTACAGAGTAGTTAGAATCAGTGCTTCAGCCTTTGCAAAGCCGACTATACTTTTCTTGTCTGGGTGAGTGGGGAGGGTGTGTTCTCGGATCACATTTCTATCCCTTTTATACCAGGGTGACCCCATGGACTCTGACATTAAACATCGACACATTACACAGGAGTGCAATGAGGCTTTTTTTTCCTGCTGTGAAATTCTAAAAATCAGACAAAATCCAATTTACGTATTAGGGTAAGAGAAGTTACCTGTAATTGCTCCCGCATGGCTCCGTGCTCTTTCGAAAATCTCTGTTCAAATTCTTTTCGTTCCTGAAGGAAGAAAAAAAAAAAAAACCTTCATGAATCAACAGTAAGGAAGCGAAAATTCAGTAAGAATGAATACAGACAATCCAACAGACAGAGAGAAATAACGGTTTACCTTTTGTAGCTGATCTGAGAGCCCCTGAGATTGCTGCACCTGCCAGATGAACAGGATATAATTTTAAGTTTGGGAAAAGATAATCATTTCTTTCATAAACTAAGCAGTGTTGCACGTTCCTAGTTGTGTAACAACATTAGCAAAATTGTGGCACAAGAGACCTCATCTGCATGCCAGACAGGACAGGGATAGCGCAAAGTATTGAAACAAGGAACCTGTTCTGTTATCTATGTTATTTTAACATTTTGTGTTTATTTGAAGCTTTGAGGTTATTGCTGTTAATGAAAATGGCTTACAAGAAGGATTCTACCATCATGTTGTGACAGCCTTCACTGGCCGGTGTGCACCCAAATGCTCCTTATGCAGTCGTTATACTTAAATAAATAAATGTATTTTAGTCAGCCTTTGTGAAAGATAAATAAACAACATTAAAACCATGCATCACCACCTCTAGTGTTTGGTTACTCCAGATGACATGCAGAATGCACATAGTACATGCACTAAAACTAATGCGGTAATTGTGGGATGGCTGGACAGGGGTAACAATCGCACAAATGTGCACACACAAATATGCATACACACACAGCTTCTTACCAGCTGGTCTAGCTTGGTATTGAGCTGAGAGTTTGTTAGGTTGCTGGACTCCAGGGCGGCTGCCAGCTCCTGGTTCCGACTCTATTTCGTGCACACATGCATCCGGGAAAGGACAAAAGAAAAAAAGAAAAAAAAGAAACAAAGGAGAGGGATAAAGTGCAGTGGCAGAAGTCAAACAAAGAACACATGGGAGGAGGAGAAAAATTCAAATGTGAATTATCAACATGGAGGCTGACAATATAACCTTTATAAGTGGTGCAAAAATGTGTTTTCAATGAGATGTGAAGTGAATAATTTAAATAAATCATGGTGGTTAAACTGATTAATGGAGCAAGTTGAAAGCTAGTGGATCCTTCATTACAACCTTTTTGAGTATCAATTACAAGTTGTGGACGGGATCCATGTTACCTTAATTTCTCCAGACTGTCATATGCAGCCCCTGAGAGTTTCCAAGTTGCACTTAATGAACTAGTCATAGAGTCGTCTCAAATTGTGGTCAGTGAAATAACATTACATGGTGCAAAGGGGCAAAAAAGAATTAGGTAACATTTTGTTACTGTACATTTTTTACAGCCCTCACCAGCGAGACCACTGAACACAGTTATATAAAGGATTATGCTCATTTATAAACTGCCATTATTGCCTCGTGATATTTACCTATTTTTTTGTCATTAGCCAACAGCTTTTTCATAAAATATCAACCAACTACTTGAAATGCTGCAGGATGCAATCAGAATGCATTTTTAAAAAACACCTCTATTGTTTGCTTGCACTGTCGTATCACGTTATGATACATTTAAGCCCAGGGCTCACCTATAGTGGCTATGATGTACTTTGTGTGGTTAATTAAATTACACAAAGCCAGAAAGGTCACCCTCACACACAGAGTCAGTGGGTTTTGGGTAGAGTACACTGCCAGAGCTGCAACATGAGGATTATCATTTTAGATTGATAACTAGCAAGCATACTATCATTTTATAAATAATAAAGTGCTGCCAGAGAAAATCCATTCTATGTTGGACACAGTATGTTGATACTTAATTGAGGTTCACTTAATAGCCTCATGCCACTGTAATGTATATCGCATGGCATTAACAACCTATTGTATGACTGTGCTGACTTCTAAATTTGGTTTCAAATTTCAAAAACAAGTTTTCAGTTCACAGAAAGATTGAAGTCTCCCTCATACCTCCAGTTCTCTCTCAGTGCCAGAAGGTGCACCGTCCCCATTCACGTACGTAGCAGATGACTGAAACGACACAGACACCGCACATTAATGCACTTCCAACACAGAAAATGCATTATGCATTTTAAATCAAGTTTATATGCAGATCCTATGGGCAGCCTCAAGGCCTCGAAAGTGAATGTCCCAAATGACAACAAAACCTTTTTTTTAATTTATAAGACTGTTTCTGTAAACATAAGGAATATTATGAATGTATTTGAATAAGAAGCGACTGTCTCTACGAGCCTATCGATGAACTTAACTGGATGCATTGCAGATGGGCAATTTGTATAGTCAGCAGCGGCAACACCTGCATTTCACCACCATGTGGGGCAAAGACACCTTAACATATTTTCTTGAGAGAAATATAAAAACACTGTACTTATTATATTTGCCTATGTTCTATCTATTACACCAGCAAGATACTTTTGTGTCTTTTCATTTTCTTAATCCTTTTAGTTAGTAGATAGTACCTTCAGAAGAAGGTCAGTGTTAGCTATGTCTCAGACACTTGAAAAAAAGCAACCATAGTGATCTACTACTGACAGCAAAACCAACCCAAGTTGAGAGGAAATATATCAAGCTTGTTTGGTGCACCAGTTGATGCTGTCAGTTTGCTTGAGCCTATTGGGAACAACTGGCAAATTTTAAAATGCTTCCAGTGCATTCCTGCCAAGAATAGATGCAACATATCCTTGTTGAAAAGGTACATCAATGGTGGCGTGTTATTGTTAAAAGCCTAACAATGTAGGACAAAGTAATGCATGTGTGTGTGCGTGAGAGAGAGGGAGAAGCAGGATGACACTGGCGGTTCCAAAATCATACCTCAGAGACCAGGCCGTTCAGTTGCTGTGAGAGCTGTCGAAGGCTCTCTGTGGAAGACAGTGGTCTGCAGGACAACACACACATTAACCATGTCATTTACTCTTTTGCATTAGTAATTAATGGCTAGAGTAGCAGGATAGATTACACGCAGTAGCACTGCTTATAATACCTAATTTACGACAAAAATTGTTATGTTAAGGTAGTCCATAAGTTGTGGCACAAATATTTAATGTGGTGATGGTAGAATGAGACTTTAAAGAACAAGCTTATTTCCAGAGTTTTTTTCCTGCCCTTGCAAACAATCTATATCTCCTAATTCTATACATTATAGTGTTTAACTGCAAATAAATTATGTCCGTGCCATAATAGTGCAAAACCTTTGCAGGTATATTCCAGAGTAACTTTTTTAATATGCAAACTCTGCTCTGGGTATTTTTTGGCAGTGAGAAATCAGATAACCCACCTATTATCATCTGTTAAACTCTCATTGCCGTTGGTATCAGGATAGTCCTGCGGAAAGTGAGTATGATTGAAGGAGGAGGAGAGAGTGAGGGAGTTAAATAGAAAGAGAAGGAACACAGACAAAAAAACAGTGAGACCATTTGATAAAAAGATATTTGCGTGATGACAATGCACATTATGCACATCACAAACAAAGCAGGGGAACTGTTGTTTTCATCACACACATATATATTAGTAAAAATGCATCCACTGGCAAAAGTCTTAAGACTTAAGGTATGTACACTTAGATGTGATGGACATACGGGAGTAAGAATGACAGAGACAAGATTTGAGAGACAGAGAAAGAAAAGGTCACACAATATGACAGAAAAGAGAGACACACACACCTGCAGGTCATTGTTGTGACTGACACACTCAGGATTAGTAGCAGTGTTAGCGCTAGCAGGGTTAGACACAGGTGAGCCGTGACCAGGCTGGCTCTTTTGCTCTTCCAGCAGCTGGGGAACTGAAGACCCCATGGCCTCGACGTCAGCAAAGGTCTGAAGTGACACATACACAAAAAATGCACACACTGGTTCAATACCAAGAAAAAGAGCAGTTATAATGAAAGAGCAACAGAAAGGCCACAATGATGTCTCAAACTTAATGTGTGTTTACGCGCATGGAAATAACTTGATTACGGCACTGGCTCGGATTGAGGTCATAATTCAGTTAACTCAATTACGTCATTTACATGTCCAGATAACTGCATGTTAGTCCACAGTCATAAGAACATTGAGGGACTTTGTTGGTATTCATTTCTTTTTTTTCTTTTTTTTTTCTGTTGGTATTCATTTCTAGAGTCTTAATGCAAGCCCTTCTACTTATGGTGGCAGGAAAGCTGTTTTCACGCCAGACACTCTCTGAAATGTTTGCAGAATGAAGTGTAAAGCACTGAAAGACCTCAGACCATGCTGTATAAATGCCACCATTAGTTTGAATGGCTGAAAGAACCCTTCTCTATTACTTGAGTTATACTTACTCTGACTTTAAAGCTAATAGCAAGACATTTCTAGTAATCTGTAATACCAAATTACACTTTTAAGACTGCATGTTTATAAGAACAACAAACAAACACAGCAGTGTGAGAACCTAGTTGAAAAGCGAAACATACGTCTTGTTTTCCCAGATTCATGCCTGCATGATGCACAGATAGCACAGTCATGCACTCATGCAACCCATTGTGCATACCCTGCCCATCCACACTGCACTTCTCCATAAGATGGTGAACTCTAGAAGATCACCAACACCAACATTGGGATGAACACCCTCGACATTTCTCAAACATTAGTGCACTCTCTGGATTTAAAAAACACAACACTAATGCTAAGTTGCACTCAGGTTCGTCCCTTTTATTTGCTTTCTTGTCTATGTGACAAAAAATATGTGCACTTGACGTAAGGAGGTAAGAATGGGGAAGTCAGGTACAATATTAAACACCACACAAGGAGTAGCTATTTACAGCAGAGGAATGCAGCGAAAAATCATGCAGGGCAGAAACAGAGAGAGGAAAGAGGAAGAAAGGCTCACCTGGCTGTTGCCATAAGGAGGTAGGACTACTCCATTGCTTTGACTAAGTGCTTTCAGAATACTGTCAAACTACAGGAAAGAAGAAACAAGGGTGGAGAATGAAAGAGATGTGTAAGGGGACAGAAAGATTTAGAAAGGGATACAGACAAACAGGCAAAGAGAAGCAGCTGCTACAAGGAATCTGACTTTAGGAGGAGGGGGTCCAGAGGCAACTAGGGTGTTTGAAACTCAGGCTAGAGTGCGTGTTCCAAGAAGTCAGAAATATTTCAATACCACTTATAAATAAGAAAACCCTAAAAGTGACTCATGTAAACAACATGTAAATCAGAGTAAGTGGCATAATCCCTGACAAATTTACAAATTTCTAGCGCCTTCAACTTAATCTACAATCAGATCTATAAACTAACACACAAATGTTATTCAATTAGGGATGCACCGAAATGAAAATTCTTGGCCGAAGCTGAATAGAATGAAAAAATTTGCAGAATACCGAACAAATATATTCACATTTTTTACCACTGCATAAATTAAATAGTCAAAATGTGCTTTTTACTCAGTGTTTCCCACAGGATTTGGAGAGACTATGGCAGGTGGGTCTGAGGCCCGAGAGGGTCCAGTAAAGTAAATTACAAGTGTCCGTTTACTTTTAATGGACACATGTAATATGTTTTATACTTTATGTGAATATAATCCAATTAATCTTATTTCCATCCTGTACAGACACCTTATTTTGAAAACCAGATGTCACGTGTATCCTTGTGCTAATTTTGACCCCATTTGATAAATAATGTTGTATGTGATTCTCGTATGGTGTGACAAGACTTCACAGCCTCTCTTCAGGTAGGACTCTCATACTGCAACACTTCTCTTTGTAAAGAGAGAAAATGACAGGATAAAGTCGCTAACCTGCCTGTCAGCTCGCACCATAAAGGCTTGAATACGTGTGCACTCCAAATTTAGGTGTGGCTAGCTTAATTGCCTTTTCATAAATGAGTGACAAAAACACTCAAAGCGGGTCAGACCGTTTGTTGCCTTTTCTAAGAAGTCAGCCACAGATGGAGTGGATGTGCTAGGAGAAAATTCAGTAGAACAGTGTCTGCAAACGGCAATTTTGCATCTTTCTCAGACACTTTAAAATGCTTCTACACTGCCGACACGTCCACATAATTGTTTGGAAAAATGTCTTCGGCCTTTTGACGTATTTGACGTAGAACACCAAAAGTGCGTTTTTAGCTATTTTCGGCCGATTAATTTCAGTGGCCGAACATTCCGTGCATACCTATATTCAAGCACATTCAGTCAATA
>NW_024041151.1:14410534-14428729 GCF_014851395.1 Micropterus salmoides | reverse complement strand
TTTAAAAGAGATTCAAACTTATAATTAATTTGTGTTATATCTACCTCTTCCACAAACATTTAATTACAGATAGAAGTGAAAGCTGTGATATCACTAATGATTTTGTCTCTTGCAAATGTATCTGCAATTCGGGAGTCATCAAGTCTTGCATGCGCATGGATATGTCCCTAGTGTTCAAAATTAACGAGAGAATAAATGGGATTGCAGTTTGCAATAATCTGTACACAACACAATAAAGCTATATGTACACCAATGACATGCTATATATTGTATTATCATATCTAAAGCCTTTTTTCAAGAGCATGATTTTTTGATTTCACATTCAAATTTTGTAATGCTTTCCCTCAAAACCCTGCTCTTGCAGTTAAACAGCCCCTGCTTGCCCTTAGAGTTGCTCTGCATCTGCTCCTGTAAGCTTGAACTCAGATAAACTGTTATTTACACAGATATCCTGTACTCCAGCTTCAGCCCTTCTCTATCTTTTCTCCTGCTTAGACTGTTTCTGTGTGCTTGTATGGCACAATAACTCATGTGTAGATAGGAGTATGTGTATGTATCGTTTGTTTCCTTACGTTTCATATGTGTTCATGTGGAGAAAGTGTTTATTGTAGTCAGAAATTAAGGTACTATGTTATGTGTTATGTTATGTCATGGTTAGGAAGTAGTATCAGTTCATTGCCAGTAGGTGTAAGTGTCGCTACACGAGCAGAGTATGCGTAGCAGAAGTCACATGTAAGTCTTGCATGAGCAAGTCAGATAATGAAATTCTGTGTATCAGAGGGAAACAGCAAACGCTGTCAACCTCAAGTGATATTTATGTATTTTGCAGGTAAGCTGAAGCTGGTGTAAATTGGGCCCAGGCAATGTTTAGATTGTACTTCTGTGGCAATGTGAGGTACTGTAAGTGTTTATTAGCAACTGTAGTAAGTGTAATCTGCTCAGTTAGCAGTTAAGGTAATATTTATGCTGCCATTGCTGTTGTAAAAGTAGGAACATCGAGTGGTAGCCTGGATAATGAGCCCTGGTGGGAGGAAGTCCCCATTGCTAATACTAATGTTAGCATGTTGGTATGTTATTGTTAAAACTAAATGTGTTTCATTTAACCTTAAGGAATACGGTGTTATGCGGAACAAAGTTTTACATATGGAATTGAATGAGACATTTCCCTTGAAAGAGTTTACGAGAAGGTGTAATCCTTTTACTTTTTTTTTCTTAGAATTTTGTCATCATTTTGCGAGCAACTAAGATAATGAGATTCTCTGTGTACAAGAGGGAAACAGAAAACGCTGTGTAGCGATATTTTTGCATTTAGCAGAAAAAAACTGTTAGCACCAGACTGAGCTTGTGACACCATTCTGCGGCACATTAGAGAAACTTTTGCTCTCAGATTTCTGCTCTGGATGTTTTCTTTTGCTGCAAATATGACTTTATCAATTCAATTTGAAGTAAGTAACAGCAACGTTAAAATAAAAACTTACTTACTTGTCCATGACTTTGGCGGTGACTGAGTCACAGAGGTGACAATGTTTTCTCCTCTAGCACCCTGATGAGAGGCTGGTGTGCTATATGGCTACTATTACACAGTATGTAGCTGTTATAGTAAAAGATATGGGCACTGGTATATGTAATATGTTATAACTGCAAGGACGTATATAATAAAGCCATGGAGGGCAGGAGTGGATGAACCCAGTTGAAGAGAAACCACCTGTATGGGACGCTCTAAGAAGACTGGGGGATTTTGACAGGGTTAATGCACAAAAAATCCCAGAGCAGAGCAGAAAACTGACAGCAAACGTTTCACAGCACGCAGAAACAGCCTCAGCGAGAGGACAAGGGCTGAAGCTGGAGCGCAGGAAATCAGCACACAGTGAGCAGAAGCAGAACGAATCTAAGCGCAAGCTGGGGCTGTTTGAATGCGAGGGCAGGGCTTTGAGAGAAAGCATTACAAATCTGAACATGAAATCAATAAATCATGCTCTCAAATTGAAAGACCACACTTTAATAAAGATAGGAAATAATAATAATCCCATAATGACATTGCAATTTCTGCCAGTATATGCATAATCAAGCCACTCCTAATCACTAACAAGACTAAACACTCTACCCATAAAAATCTCTGTCCGCTTTCTGATATCCTCATTTTGTACCATTAGTTACTAGGGATGGTACTAACCAAGAATCCAGATATCCACTGTGGCAAGCTGGGTGACATACCATTTTTTTGGTAAAACTGACCTTTTGTTTGTCCACACTGATGGTCAGCTGAGTCAGTTTCGCAGTCTTGGTAACAGTTAGTTCATAGTTTAAAGACTCTGGGGGAAAAAAAGTGTTCTTACATGATTGGTCAGGTGAGGATGTGTGCAACACAGCCTCAGATTGTTGGTAGGGACGCTAATAATATTGCATCATGTCAAACAGGTAATATGTTTTGTACTTAAAATTATAACCTGTAAGTCACTAGCTATCATATAAATTGGAACTGAGGAATACCTTCTCTCAGAATATTTCTGGAGTACAATAAAGACGAAAATGGAAACATCTGAATAAAGTACCATTAACTAAAAATTTTATCTACTGAACTTTTCAATAGTCTTGTGTGAGGTTTATGTCAAGGAAGCAGAAGTTAAAAAAATAAAAATAAAAAAAATGAATAAATAAGGTTAATGTTTGTATTTATCTAAAAATGTATACGTATCTAATCTGTGAAAATCAGTAACCTCCTTAATGGCAAGATCATGGGTTCAATAAAGCATGAGGGAGGACTGCTGGGATGGGAAGACTGTGGCAGCCCAACTAAAAATGCATAAAGACAAATGCAACATGTTTGCTTCGACTGCTAATGCTGAAATACAAATAGGAAAATAATGGCATACCTTCAGTTGACCCCTAACTTCAAAACTTGTTCCAGAATTTCCAGAGCTGCTCAAAATGTGTTCCCCCATTGCCCCAGAAGTGGGCAAATACCCACTAATGTATCCACAGTAGCCACATTACAGACAGGGGAATAGTGTCATCTGACTCTAAGAGTGTCATCTGACTCACAGTATGTACACCGGCTGCTTTGACGAAAGGTGAAGTAACAGCTCTGTGATTTACAGTCAGCTTTTAACATCATTCATTGCCCTTTGTCACAAATGTGACTTCTTTGTCTTGTCTTTACATGATATATTGCTAAACTGAGTTATATACTGAATAATGTGAGGACCACACAAAAGATACGTTTGACACATAAAAATAAAGATAGACATTGGTAGATTGATGGTAACTCAGCCTACTCAGACAACATTTCAATCTCGGATTTGACACTTTTATTCAGGCGTTTCATACCATATTACTGTGCTAGAGATTTGGTGATCAGGATTTGATAAATTATCTCTGTCTTAACATTAGCTACAATTACCAGCTAGTTGTGTGCTAGCTTGTGCTATATATTATACTATATATTTGGCATATACTGGGTACTATCTTCTTGCTAGCAGACAGTCAGTGATACTACAAACATTAAGTAATGTGCAAAAATATTAGTAAAATTTGGCTGTGGCTCAGGAGGTAGGGCGGGTTTCCCACTAATTAGAAGATCGGAGGTTCAATCCCCCGGCTCCTACAGTCTGCATGTCTAAGTGCCTTGGGCAAGCTACTGAACATGATGGCTGTTCCATCAGTCCGTGAATGTTAGTTTCTATAATGAGCACTTAGGCTCAGTGTATTATTATGGGAGAATGTAATGTAGTTTTGAGGGCCAGAAATCTAGAAAGCGCTATACAAGTACAAACCATTTACCATTTAAAAAATAGCACGTTAATATAGTATATTTATAAATTAACCCAATACAAAGTGAGTGAATAGAAGAACAATCTAAAATCAATCAGTATTTGGTGTGACCACCCTTTGCCTATTAATAATTAATAATTAAGTCCATAAATTCTTCTAGGTAAACTCACACAAAGTCACAAAGTCAGAGATTTTGTATGCATATCATCAGGTGTGTTAGGGTCAGACATATTGCTGACGCAGGAAACTGGGGTATTTGGGCCAAATGCAGACACTAACGAGGAAGAGGTATAATCAGTGGAAAATATTAAACAAACAGTGACACTTACAGAGGAGGTGTAGCTGTCAATCTGAGATGCAAAAAGAATAGTCCAGAAAACAAAATAAATCCAATAAAGTGAAGATGTGGCAGTCTAAAACCAAACAACATAAATCTAAAGACAATCAGGTGATAGTCCATAAGGCCATACAAAAGAAAAGAAATCCACACATCATTGACTAGCACACAAACAGCTGTGTAGGAGGAATACAACTGGGTGAGGAACAGCCAAACTCCTCAAGGTGAGGTTGCTGAAGACAGTTCAATGTCAAAAATTATTGCATGACTGAGCGCGGAAACAAGACACAAGGTAGTTATGTTGCATCAGCAAGGTCTCTCCTAGGAAGAAATTTCAAGGCAGACAGGGGTTCCCAGATGATCTTTTGAAAAAGCACAAAAATAGGGGCAATGTTGAGGACCATAGACACAGTGGTTGGCCAAAGACATTTACTGCAGCAGATGAAAGACACATCATGATTACTTTCTTTCGCAATCTGAATGTCCAGCTGTACCATTAGCTCAGTACTGTCAGTCTAAAACAGACATCAATTGTCTAGAGAAGTCTGGTCAGAACTGGCTTTCATGGAAGACTTGTGGCCATAAAGCCATACCTCCCACGTGGAAACAAGGCCAAGCGATTCAACTATGCACAGAATCACAGGTGGGGGTGCAGAAAAATGGCAGCAGGTGCTCTGGACTGATGAGTCAAAATTTTAAATATTTAGCTGTAGCAGAAGGCAGTTTGTTCACTAAAGGCCTGGAGAGCGGTACAAGAATGAGTGTCTGCAAGTAACAGTGAAGCATGGTGGAGGTTCATTGCAAGTTTGGGGCTGTATTTCTGCAAACAGAGTTGGGGATTTGGTCAGAATTAATGGTCTCCTCAGTGCTGACAGTACTTATTTACTTATTCATCATGTTATACCATCAGGAAGGCATCTGATTGGCTGCAAATGCATTCTGCAGCATGACCCCAAACATACAGCAAAATATAACCATGTTCAGCGTAAAGATGAACAAGGAGTCCTGAAAGTGATAGTGTGGCCTCCTCGAGTCTGTCTGGGATTACATGAAGAGAGAGAAGCAACTGAGGCTGCCTAAATCCACAGAAGTACTGTGGGTTGTTATCCAAGATTTTTGGGCCAACACACAGGGATGACACAGGGTATATTTATGGGCTACTTTGCAGACATCATGCTAGAATGAATGTATACAGGGTGTTAAATAATTATTGTTCTGTTATTGCTCCTTCTCATGAAGATAAAATAAACTTTTTTACTTTATAGGGAACCAGTACATACAGTGCAATCAGAGCGTATTAGGATAGTGACACATTTCTAATGGTATTTGTCTTGTGGCCACACAAACACATCAACGCATCCGTTCTCTAAACTGTTTATCTTGTTCAGGCTCGCAGGGGGCTGGAGATTTTCCCAGCACACATTGGGTGAGAGACATGGTATACCCTTGACAGGTCGCCAGTCTGTCACAGGGCTAACACATGTAAACAGGCAAACACATTAACACTTGTGGCCAAATTAGAGTGACCAAATTGGACTGTGGGAGGAAAAAAGAGTGCCCAGAAGAAACCTGTTCAGAAAGAACTCCACATAGAAAGGATATAGTCAGCAAACAAGAATTTCCTTAGTGTGAGCTGACCACACTTACCACTGAGCCACCTTGCTGGCCAAATGCAGTCATCATAAATAAGATATTAGAGCTCTCTCTTGTTTCATTGCATGCTAGAGGCCTTATTGATTTGGGCTGTTCTCACTTATGCAAGGTAGACCCATGGAATCATATGTAAAAATAAATGAAAAGGAGCAACTATTAATATTAAATTAGCATGAGAGGCAGGAAATAGCTCATAGCTCAAATGTTTCTTACACTCATGCATTATATGGTAAAATATTTTTTAAATATGTTTTGGCATTTGGAGAGACCTCACCTGATGATTTTGGTAGGGCTAGCTGACCTATTTTGTTGTTTTCGTATGACAACTTAAATGATGAATTGATTCATTTAAATTTACACACCATGTACCACACACTGACATTGTTTAAAAGGTGATACGACTATGTGTTTTCTAACAACAGTAGCAGTGTGTGTTGAACTCTCATAGGCCAATATTGAAGCCACCTTTCCTGACCACACAATCACACATGCACACACACACACACACACACACACACGCACAAATACAGATTAGCTAAAAACAACCAAAAACAACTGAGCTGTCAGACACTCAGTAGATAGTGAACACCAAGCAAATGAGGTTGACATGATACTAAAATAGAGCTATATTTACAGCACTCCTATAAGTGATATTTTTTTATGGTGACAAATTAGAGTATACATTTTATAGCGTGCCTTCTGAGAAACCAGAAGCTGTCTTTCCAACTTAGTTGTATTTTCTTCTGAACATAAAGTATCTGCATTACCACCACCATATTGTTAATAGCAGACCTAGGTTACAGTTACATTTCAAGATAGACAATAATTAGTAGATTAGTAGATATTTGTTAGTAGTATTTGTTTAAGTGTCACTGCGTTCAAAAAAAAAACTTAATATGTATGTTTGTCTATCTTTTTACACCCTTCTGAGTGAAGGTGTGTGCACACCCACACACAGGGGCACACAACTTTTCATCACTCAATTTTTGCGTGAACACCTTGCCCATCTGGCAGCTTAGAAACCAAGTGACCCTCTCAATATGGAACAGGTCAGCACTTTAGTCATTATTGCCATTAGTTCTTGCAACATCAATTTGAAGTCTTTATCATCTGAAGCAAAAAATAAAGTTTGATTGACTACAGGAATGGATGAAAATAAAAGGGAATAGGGAATATAAGTGCAATATTACAGAAAGGTTAAATAAAAGAGGAAAGGGTTGTGAGGGAATGTAAATGAAAAATGACTGACAAAGCTTGAAAACAACTGCTTGAGTGGTTGGGTGTAGTGTGTGAAGTATAGAGAAATGAATGGCAGCATGCTCCATGTACATAAGTGCGGAGTGACAGAGCTAATTATAGCCATCAGGATGTTCTTGTGTTCAAAGGAAGAAGACAAAGCCAAGTTAAGGGAGAATATACTCAGCAGGTGGAAACAGCTGTGCAAAATCCCTTGGGGACAACAGCTCATTCGTGAGCATGCATGACTCCTCTTATTAGCTGAATGCTTTGCATAAGAACTGCATCCCTGTGTTGTGAGACTTGTAAGGTTCAACAACTTTCATGATTTTACCTTTCTCTCAAACGGCACCTCTGCTCAAATAAACTTTATTTTCTTAAAGTAGTTCCACCCACGTCTTATCCCCTCCTACACCACATCATTATTTCATTGCAGGTGGCCTTTTTTTCACCATGTGGCATGCACTACTTAACCACTGTCACTGAGCACATGACAGCAGTTAAAGAGGGTCAAGCAGCTGCCCAAAATACAAGGTGATAGACATTGAAATGATTCCAACTACTATTTTCTCATGTGTTCATCTTTCTTCCATCTCCACCTAATACATAATACAGTGAATAGGCAAACTGAAAAACAGGCAACTCCATATTTTCCCATTAAAAAAAGAATTTAGTAGTAAGAGCACAGTTACTAATAGGTGCCCAAGAGTATATGTTTGGCAGTTCACAAAAAGTTAAATAGGTAGCTCAATTGTTTGTGGCAACACCTGAACAAACAATAGACTGCTTCATTACTGCCTGTTAAATCCTTTAGTGAATGGGAACAATTTTATTAGAATGCAAATAAACTTAGATTTGATTACCATCAAAGCTCTGTCTGGTATTGAATACTAAAAAGGTCAGCAAAAAAATGACACAAGGTATGATCAGCGCAGTTTGTCAAAACCAGATCATGAAATTCAACCTTTCTCCTACAAACAATCACTATTGGTTTAATTAGGATATATAAAATTTTGGTTCCCAAAGAGCATCATGGGTTTCACAGGAAATTGCGATTTTGGTAACCCTAGTTCTGTAAGCACAGGCGGTTACTACCTCCTCCAATCACACGCACGCACTTGCCCACTGAAATCTTATCGTGCACATAGCCGACCAATAGGACGTCGCTACCGATACGTGCGTGATGTAATAATAATAATATAATAGCAGTGTCCCTACTGCCTCAGCATCCGACCGCCTCTTCAGCAGACGGCGTCCGAGCAGCAGGGCTCATCGGTAGAGGGCTCCGCCTGTGCTTATAGAACTAGGGTTACCATATTGTAACCTTCGTTCTATCTCACACAGGCTCCGCCCTCTACTGGACTCTATGGGTACAGTGGGTGGAGCCCGATGACTGTCCGCCCTAGCCGCGACAAGTCAAAGTCCACCGCGCCAACCTGGTCGGCCACAGGCCGGCCAAAGCCCCGACCACCACATCACCTAGTGACAGAATGGTGGGACACCCTGAGAAGGTCGCTGGACCGATAGGGGCTTGGCCTGACCATTAACACCTGGACTGCCCTGACTTCTCACTGGAACGTCAGGCACTGCCAGTGTATGTTCCCCCTCTACACCCAGTAGTCACCAGATCCTCACTTTTCAGATCCTAGGTCGCACTTGCGAGCTGGATCTCAAGAACATATCCAAGAAATAAAAACGCACAGAAACAGGCACAGAAAGGGCCAAGATGCCATTGTGCAGATCTCTTCAACACACACCCCGCTGAAAAAGGGTCACAGACACTTCCACACTTCCGTGTGGAATGTGCACGCACCGCTAAGGGTGGGTCTGTTCCCGCCGGTGTACAAGCTTGGAAGATTCACTCACAAAGCCAGCTGGCCAGGCTCTTGGACAGGGTTTTACTGGGTTACTGCACTATCACTGAAACAGACGAACTGCTGACCAGTGCATCGAATGGGGGCTGTGTGCTCTACATAGGACATCCTATGTAGAGCACACAGCCCCCTGTGCTCTACATAGGACGTTAACATAGCACACATGGACACAACAGATGCACTCTCACCTCCCTGCACCCTAAGTGGGGTAGGGGGGTAGAAAGCATCCAGGTTTATTGTCCTGGACCTGAACATGCTCCTTATGTTCTTAAGAACAAAGGAGGTCTGTTCTCTCAATCTGGCTGCACTGTGGACACCAAGAACCAGCATGCAGCTGGGGTGAACCGACAGGCACACAGCTCACTCACCTTCTTAGCAGAGGTGAGAGCAAGGCACAGGGCTGTTCAAGAGATAGCATTTTCAATGAGGACTGCTATAGGGGCTCATAAGGTGCAGATATTAGAGCCACCAACGCAAGCAGCAAGTCCTACTGAGGTGCCGAGAGACACGACACTGGTCGCTGTCTTCTCACACCCTGCAGAAAGCGTATCATGAGGGAGTTGGTGAAGACTGTTCTGTCACCAAACCCCCTGTGACAGGAGAGATAGCTTCAGCGCGACAGACCCTTCTCCATCAGACCTTGCAGGAAACAGAAAACAGATCCCACCGAACAGGTAGGCAGATCCGTCTACCTCTCAATGCATCAACGCTGAAAGCCCAACCACTTAGCTTTACAGCAAGACGTGGTGGAGACTGCCTGCCACTTGGATGGTCTGTGCGACCTCAGCGGATAGACCAGCCTGAGTCTGCCTCTCCACAATTTTAGGAGAAAAACCTGGAGATGCTGGTCCAACACCAGCATAGTGCATATGAAGCCTCACCCTTGTGACAGAGCCCCCCAGACCATAGGTACAGGCCAGGGCTCTGTCACTGTAGGCTGCGTCACTTCTACCAGAATGACGAACAACCGTTCCCGCCTCACCTATCTGGAGGGATGAGATGGGGTTGGGGGGGACGCAAACAGCAGCCCTTCCGGCAATGGCGCGTGTGTAACGCGTCCATCCCCAAGGGTGGGCTGTCCTGTGGCTGAATTGAGAACCACAGTGGGCAGTCTGCTGAACTACATTGTTGTGCAGTCTGGAGGAAACACGCCACCACACTAGAAACACAACTTGGAGTGGATTGTGGATGTGAGGTGTGTGGCCCCCTCGGCTCTCCTCAGGGAGCCACAACACTCACTGCACTCCCCTGGCAGGTCCCTCCCCATCCAGTGAGAGATTCATCTATGAATACTGACACTGATGAAGACAGTGACCCCCAGAATCGCAGGTCCTCATGCACTGGAGTTGAAGGGGGGGGGGGGTCACCATGCATCACTTTTGCCTCTTGTGGTCCAGATGCAGACTGGCAAACCAACATTGTAGCCGTCGCATGTGCAGCAAGCCCAGAGAGGGAGCACCTGATGGAATACTGCCCTGAAGCCCAAAAGCAGCATCACTGACAGCGCTGCCGCAGCTGTCCCCTGCTACAGCCTGTGGACTACCAAGCAACGCGCACAGATACGCTCTTGGAGTGTTGCAGTTGAGCACAGTCCCCAGATACTCTGCTCGCTGCTGCAGCTGGGGGGGAGCTCTCTTCCCAATTGATCGCAACCCCAGGCTGTTGAGGTGCAAAATCAACTGGGCTATGTGGAGATCACTCAAGGCTTCAATCTTTCCATGACCATGAGGTCGTGAGTAGAAAGGAACCTCATGCCCTTCTCGCACAACGATTGCAGTGCGATGCATCTGCTGAGTGTGTGGGGGGCTAGCGAGTAGTTGATGGGGAGCCTAATGTATTTGTAGGCTACCCCCTGAGAGGAGAAGCCTAGAAATTCCCTGTTACTGTGTCACCTCTTGAGAGGATAGACTGGCTTCCATTATGTCCAGGAAAACTGGTGGTATGCAGCAGAACTGAAGAGAGTAGCCTCGTCTCAGAATGCTGTCCACCCAATTTGTCAGCATGCAGTCGCCAGCATGAAGTGGACGCCCGGGCCTCACCCACCGTCTCACTCGGTTCTGACCGGGAGAGTGGCGAGAGCCACGGGGTGACCATTAGCTTAGCGTCGGTGAGCACAGCGGCGCGATCAACACGGCTAGCTCAATGGGATGGGGATGGTGGTGGGGAATTAGCACTTCTAAGAATGTAATGTGTTTCTAATAAACAGTTTAACATTCACAGGCATCACCACAGCAGCACATGTTAGAACAGTGGCTTTGTGAACACAAGGCCACAGGGCGAACCCTTAGCCTCACCCCTGGAGCTAAGGTTAGCTCTTTGATGAGAGAAGTTAACTTAGCTCTTTGAAGGATGTAATTAACATGTTTTACTCAAAAAACGGTTTCCACATTCTCAAAAGCCTTACCATAGTTTTACACAAGCAGCACATGTAAAACAATGGCGTCTTGAACACCAGATGGGGGATTGTGGCAGTGGCAGCAGGCCTCTCTCCCTCCATAACGGTCACTTGGCCAGTCGCTCCCTTCCCCAGCTGCAGGTCGGCTGGCGGGGGGGGGGGGCTGGACTCGTCCGGGCAGGACATGGGTCACCTCGCCCGGGTGCAAAGATAATTTTCTAGAAGTGGCGACTCCATCTGTGGAGGTGGTGAATTCAGTGAGCAGTTCGCCGTTTTCTGAAGAAAAAAGGATGCAGTAGGGACACTGCTATTTATACGTCACGCACATATCGGTAGTGACGTCCTATTGGTCGGCTACGTGCACGATAAAATTTCAGTGGGCAAGTGTGTGCGTGTGATTGGAGGAGGTAGTACCCATAGAGTCCAGTAGAGGGCAGAGCCTGTGTGAGATAGAGCTGTGTGTTGACACTGTTTTTAGCCCAAGTGAAATATCACTATGTCTGATATTGCTACATAAAAACTAATTGGTGGTTGCATTATTTTTATTTTTATTAATTATCATCCATCCCCCGTCAACCTGAGCGGAAACACCAAAAATATGAAAAAGCTTGAAATAACACAAAAAAAGTTTTTACGCTTAGCTAAGGCAGAAAAGTTAATGTAGCGATAAAAGCAAAATGTGACAAAGTCCAATGAAAACAGACTTAAAGAATAAATTAAGACTTATGAAACATCTGACTTAAACATCTACTGAAGTCTCCTCTCCACTGAACAGACGAAAAATAGCAGCAGTTGAAAACCTTTCTGTGTAGCTATGAGAAGACTTTAACCATCCTCAAATGAATGCATGAAACAAACATAAATGCTGTCTTTTCATCACGTTTTCTACATTGTGTTTCACAGTTTGGCACTCATTCAATCTAATCATCCTGCTGCATCCTCCTCTTCTGCCATGGTTTAATGGCACAGCTGTTTATCTCGACAAACTAACTCTTAATAATTGCATATTGGTAGTAGATGTAAACACGATTTAATTTGCATTTTCTTTCCTTTAGTATACTTGTTCTTCTTCTTGGCTTTTTCTGTTGTAGGACTTAAAACAGTTATTTTAACAGCTAATTTTACAGGCCTGCAGTAACACAATAAAAGTGCAGAATTGCAGAAATGCATATCACAAAACATATTACCATAGAAAATGATTCCAAAAAGATATAATAGACTATTCCCTAGTTGGATAATGTGCCAGTTAATTACACTGTATGGAAAAATGTTCTAAGTCCAGGTCTGCAACCCCCCATCAATTGATTCTGCTTTCGTTCCATTGAGCAGAAATACCCACTCCATCTCAATTGTCAGAGGCAGCAGGATCCACTTATAGGTTCTTCTCAGGTAATTGCAATGCAAATGAGGTTCTCCAAAGACAAAATAGCCACCCTGAAAAGAGAGGCCATGTCCACAGTTGGCTGTCTGTCTGATGGCTAGCCCAATGGAAAGCAAAAAAAGCCCTCACTTTCATTACTAAAACAGGAGAAATCCTGATGATCTTTGATCTGTAACTGGTGAGAAACACCAGTGTTCTTTGCCTGGCATTCTAAATGACCAGTGTTGGGGGTTACGCGTTACAAAGTAATGCGTGACTACAATCAGATTACTTTTGTCTGTAACACAGTAATGTAATGCATTACTGTTGATGACTTCAGTAATCACATAAGTTACTAATAACAAATTGTTGCGTTACTTGCTTACTGGTTCTTTAACTATCTGCATAACGGCAGGAGAGAAAAATAAATCACGTCCCCTTTCGTGCATGTTTTTGCGTAACACTTTTCTGACCTCACTTTTGACTTTAGCGCCAGTCCATGAGGATGCAGAAATGGCAGAGCTGCTAACGTCTTTCGAGGGGTGAAAGTATAGTGGCGAGGCTCTTTAGCCTGGGTAGTCTTGTGCTGACTCCAATGAGGAACAGGTTGTCTGACAAACGATTTGAGAGACTCCTGCTCATCATGTATAACCTCTTCTTTGATAAGCATGTCCAGTAAGAGGGAAAAATCTACTTTAAAGCCATAGTTTGGCAAGTGAGCTACAGTAAGTTTGTTGTGTGGGTTTGTTCAAACTTCAAAGTTTTTCCTTTGAAGTCTCACCTTCATCTGATATTGTGATGAGGGCCACTGAATTTTTTTTTTAATGTATTTTTTTACTTTCAACAAATTAATATTTGCACTGGTTGGAAGGACAACCTATTTTAAGTTATGTTGTATTGTAATGAAATTCATTATTTAAAAAATAAATGTTTCCAATGAAATGCCAATTAAAATTTTAAGCATTATAGTACTGTACTGTAGCCTTGTTCTTCTCTTGACAAATGTTGGGCTGATGTTCACAACTTTGTTGTCAGCTTTGTAATATTAAAGAGCATAAAACAGTGATCATGTGTATGTTCTCATTATAATAAGGATTTGTGTTGATCTGGGCATATATGGGGTGTAACTTGTTATTTGGCAGTTATTGTGCATTGCAGGTGATGTTACACAGTAATCCAAAAGTAATGTAACTAGTAGTTTAACTAGTTACTTTCAGCAGTGAGTAATCTAGTAAAGTAAGGTATTACTTAAAAAAAAGTAACTAGTAATGTGTAATATATTACCTTTTTTGAGTAACTACCCCGACACTGTAAATGACACAGTGCAAACAATGGTCAAGGCAGTTCTCTGTTAGACATATGAGAAGAATAATAGCTGGTTCCAAGAGGGTTTGCCATGTGTAGTCATTTAAATGACTTGATAGACATGTTTGTACGTCAGATTCTTGCATTGAAGTTGACACAAGTAGTCAAAGGACCATATTTAATCGATTCATTTCTGAGTTTGAGATTTATACCCCCCCCCCCTAAATAAGCATATTTTTAGGTTTTATTTGTTGCATAATAACAATAAATATTTCAAAAAATTGAACATCAAGCGTTGATGTGAAAATATGCTTCAACATGCACCGTTCTTGCCTCTTTGAGAGCAGAATCAGTTACAATGCATGTCCACTAAGCCCTGGAAACAAGTAGTCTCATTCAGTCTGTTAACATTAGAGTCATGTAGGGTCTCCAACTGGGATAACACAGAGTGAAATCATTCATGTTAATGTGTGCACACACAAGGTGCAACTGTGTGAGTAGCCATGCATTTTAATGAAGCTGACACTGAACTCTTGGGTGGCAGTGTGTTCAAGTGTGGAAAATATGTTGGTTGGAGCATCTTTGGCACAAAAACCTTACTTGGCCCTGTGAAGGGGACAGAAAATTGTGGAGCATGTCCGCAGAGAATTAATGTGTGCACTGTCTTATTGCAACTCAATTTAATACTGCAGTGATTAATGAAGTGCTAATTAGTCATGACTTATCCCTACCTTTTGCATTGGTGCTATGTATTATCTTACAAAAACAGTATAGGCTATATTGATATTGGTTATATATATTTTTCAGACATATGCTGTAATCCTGTAGCTCTAGATACTGTACAACATCATGTGATACACCAGACTGCTAATAGTTTCATCTTATAATTTTCAAAACAACACCTCACTTTGCAATATTGTTCAACAGATGTTCGCTACAAGATTTAATGAAAAGGGAATCAACCTGCTTGGAAGGACACGCAACATAAATACATTGGGAGTTTTAAACCTTTGACTTTTGTCTACCTCATGAAAGGCTGATGTTGCTTTATCTGATGTTTTGCAGCAGTGGTCCACAGAGTCATCCCGTATTTCTATAGCTCATTAACACTAAACTGATGAAGTATAAGGCAATTAATGAAAGGTCATGCCTGTCAGTTCTAAGACCCTCCCACAGAATAGGGCACCATGCCAAAAACTTCAATGTGACATAGTCCCTCGGGATTTGCTAGTGACAAAATGGATTAGATACAGTATTCAAATGTTTACCAAAACTACTGTGTGTCTACCATGCAGATGCCACAGTAAGACATAGTCAGCATACACTTTTAATGGTCATAACTGCATCATAGAATGATTCACAAACACAACATGGTTAGGGTTAGGGAAATATCATGGTTTGAAATAAAATTACTAATTTTGTTATCCTTCGTCCTGCATGGTTAAAATAACAACCACTTGGTTAAATTTGGGGACTGATGTGGTTTTGATAAAATTAATCCGATGTTAGTAGGACATGGGAAGCAAACAGCGGCATACTGAGTTAAAGTTCTGTGTTTTGTTGACCTATCCAACTGCCATAGACCTTTTACCTATGTGGGTGTTGTGGGTTTCTAACAAGTTTCCATCCAAATGTAGTCAACATTTTAACTGAAAGAAAATCAGCAAACGAAACAGTGAATTAGTGCACACTTCCATCAACTTCCATTATGTGAATATGGCAAAAAACATGATGGAAATGTGGCATTTGTTTCATTAATGTAAATGTTCGTATAAAGAGGTGGTTGAAAATGCAGTTAACACAGAAAAGACTAGTGGATTCTCTATTCAAATGAGATAACAGACTTGACTGGATTCCAAGTTACCTATCTACGACCTATTCAAAGTGACTTGAGATGTGTGAACAGGATCATTAATCAAACTAGGCAGCCCACATGTTTCCTATAGAATGGATGCAATTCAGTCTGAACTGGTCAGAAGGTGTTTTTGTCTTGACCTGTGATAATAATCCCCCCCCAACTTGGCCAGTGAAAATGCTGAAACACACTTGTTAGTTGCATCATGCCTCCAAGTTTTCTCTAAACTCCGCCAGTTTCTGTAGAGCCAATCAATTCTCCCTTTACCCAAATTGTTGAGGAGAACAATTACATTGCTGTGTTGTAGTTTTTTATAGCCATTCTAATGCAATGAAAAGAGTGTTGGTTCTATAATGGTGTGGTAACATTCATGAAAACATGTTCAGCATCATTAATTATTGCCTTTTAGACCTACAGTGGATTGATTTTGCTACAACACAATTGGATTATGCTGCACAAGCTGTTCAAAGTAACATTCCAGTCATTTCTGTTGGTTTCTATGTGGTCTCAGCACATTCAGCTGTTTTGGAGAACACTAGCACAGAGCTGCACACACTTGCCTTCTTCATATTTTGTGGAGACACAATCTTCACTATTGTTCAGCTTCCAATATATGACGTTCCTTTAACAGTCCAAAATAATAACTACAACACTTCTATTTACATCATTCTTTAACAACAACCATGCAGATAATAACAATATGCTATAGATTATTCTCTGTCCCTTAATTCACCCTGTACAAATGCATGTATAAACACAAACATCTGAACAGTGAGAAGGGGCTTGTAACTAAAAACATTTTCAATTTGGAAGACTTTCAGCATTTCAGCAAAGTTATGTGCTGCAGACTGCAAACACAGAATGATTCATTCGGTTCACAAGGTTCATTGTGGAGTACTTGCAGATGGCCGTAGAAAATAAATGAGATTTTCAAAGTATGTGTAGGTGGAATATTTCTGTGTAGATGCGCTGTGCCATAAACACAATTATATGTCTAACCCCTGACAACAGGTTGAGAGACAGATATAGAAATAGTGTTTGCATATCTCATCTTTTACTCTGACATCTAGTAGTGAATAATTGTGTATGTGGTTACAGTAGAACAAACCTGTGAACTGTCTCATAAGCATATCCAGAGCAGCAGCAAGACAAAATACAAAGTTTGAGATGATTCGATAATCTTATCTAACAGACAGTTGTAGCAACACACAAGGAAAGACACACTGTTTGTGTTGGCATTGATTGTTGCCCATTAAGCCCGAGGATGTGCCGGCTCTGTTGAGGAACTAATTATGGTGGATACCATCCAAGATGAACTGAAGTACATCCCTGGACTGAAACACCGGTGTTTGTGCAGTGATGTCCCTTGATAGAAAAACAAATACAAAATACAAATGGAGAACAAATAGCAATAATAAAAAATTTTTTTGACACTTTAATACCAAACTCTGATTAATGTTTTTGTCTTCAACAGTCATAAGATAGGCAACAGTGGTGGTGGAAAACACCCAAATCCAACTGTGCTGATTAATTAGTCCTAATAAATATTCCAAATGCAGACTGGTAAATGTATTTCTCTTTGTGATTAGTCAAGTTTAATATCTCCCTGAAAAAGACCAATGCAAACATGGTCTTCCTGCATTAATCTGTTGAGCAATAACTTCCTTTCAGGCAGAATGGTTTGGATAAAAGTATTTTCCACAGCTAATGGCTTTCATGCCTCACTGTCAGAAAAGCTGGGAAAATATGACCATTACAGGTGACCGTCTGTGGTCCACAGGGATTAACCACCTGTGAGGGTGTGACTTTACAGAAAGATGATAACAGCCAGACATGTATAAGTGGCTCTAGCTGTAGGCAGTTTTAGCAGGGTAGAAATAAGTGATTTTATCAGCTGGACTGTTAGGAGGAGACTTTTTGTATTGTAAGCATTTTTTTTATGGAATGGTAATACAACATACAGCATCTGCCACATTTATTTATCAATGCCCTGTTAATTATGACTATGTTGTGCAATATTTTCAGACAAATGAAATCCGACATGTGTAACAGTGATGTCATTCATTTATTTTAGTATTTAAAAATGCTTTACCTGTCAAGTACATACATACATTTTTACATAAAGATGCATTATGCTGAACAGGGGCAGACTGGCCAATCGGGAGAACCGGGCCAAATCCCAGTGGCCTGCGGGTTGATCTGCCATTGATAATCTTAAAAACAACAAAACATCATTTAGCAACCTCGAACCAGTGCACGCTCTATTCACTTCCTACAAATGCAGCTCTGTAATCTGCACTCTGCGCATGCGTTGGCGTCTGTAGCTACCTGTCGGAAGCTCCGTCTTAAACCAGACTTTTATCCAGTTTTAATCCACACTTTTTCGTTACATTTTTTATATCCTTTTTA
>NW_024041151.1:14372502-14410034 GCF_014851395.1 Micropterus salmoides | reverse complement strand
AACTTAAGTCATTACTAGTGTTGGGAAATTAATTAATGCATAATAATCGTGAAACCGTGATTATTTCTCTGACAATAATTGTACAAACAAAATCTGTAATCATTGAATCCCTAGCCCATACACACCACTAGGGCTGTCACCTGGATAGGCACATGAAAGAAAAATTTGACAGCTTGCTCCATTTCCCCAAAAAGAGAAAAGTGCATGTCTTCATGATAATTAAGCATTTAAAAGCCTTGCTGACACAGACAGCCTGTCTGCAGACTGCATTGGACAGACATTTCATATAAAATGTGCTGACTTTAACCTGAAGAACTGAACGGCAGACAGTGGTCTCAGAGTGGAGTTGTATGAAGGCAATTCAATATTGATTGGAGATGAATGAACAAGATTCTAAAATGGTTTACGTTGGAAATCTTCCAGAGTTTCTCTATGGGTACTCAGATATGTATGTGCTTAAATGTTCTTCTCTGATTGTGAATTGTGCATGCAAAGCAAATTATATATGTGCAGCAGATGTGAAGTGCCATTATGGAATGGCATACATCAAGACATGCCAATAGGTAGTGACAATTCCAAATTACAAGGACACACCTCCCTCATTTCATCCATCCCTCACTCAATTCAAAAAGCATTTCTCAAAAGGAGACGTTGCAATACGCAGTGAAAAGTACTGTATTCTTAGTGTTACAATGTGCCAGCCTGTTTGTAACATGAAATGAAAGAGAAAAAAAAAAGATCATGTTGTGTAGGTGTGTGTTCCTGTTTTCTAAAGACACAAGGCAGACAAAGAGAGAAAGTAAGATGCAAGGAAAAGGAGTGGCTGAAAATAACTGTCCAACAACAGGGATTCACTCAGCCATGACTGTAAATGTCATAATGGTGTCAGTTCTTTGACTGGCCTCCAACGTCTCTTTCATCCTACTTTGGCCTGCTACTGCAGCACAATATCAATTATTTTCTATGGCCAACAGTCTCCGGGAGAGGTCTCCAGCAGACAGCAGGCCCCACCAGCCAAAGTAGCTGAATGGTCTGGCACAGAAGTGAAAACATACAGAGACTTTGCATGTCGTCCCTTTAGAAATGGAAGGTATAGGCTGCAGTTTAGACGAGCCTAGATCCAAACTATTAAAACGTATTGCATTTGTTAGATAAATGTTAACGATGTACTTCTTTTTTTGGAAGGTTTTGTGTTGTTATAACATATTGTTTCCAATTAGTTTTTCACGTAGGAACATAATCCCCAAAAACATGTTTTAAAATTACTGCACTGTGCCTTTACACTGTCGCACAGCACAGTGTGGTTTTATGTACAACTACATTCAAACACAACCACAAGACTTTAATAACCCTTCATGTTCTGACTTAACACAGCATTATTCAGGTACTGATCACATCAAAAATGTTACCCTGGTGTGCTGTCCTGCTGATTTCCTTATCGCACAAAATCACATTTGATGGCTTAGCATCTGGGGTGAAATCTTTTATGTAACAGTATCCATTTAGGATGTCCAAATAAGTTTGCCAGTGAACAGTATATAATCAATTTAGCTATCTTTGTTTGAAAATATGTTTTCTTATACCTACACAATCAAACCTGATGCATCAGTCAGACAACAGCAGATCACTAGCACAACTCATCTAATATAGACCACATACTTGTCTCTGTCAGTCCGTGTTAGTTGTCTGAATTCAACCCCATGTGTTCTTTCCTGAGCACCACCAGCATCTCCAACAGAGCCGCCTGCAGAGTCTGAGATGTAATCTCCTCTGCTTTCCCTTCCATAGTTGTCCCCCATTGTGCCACGGCCCTGTGTTTTTGAAGCTAAGGTAAACCTGCCTCCGTGTGGTTTCTCGATCACTGATTGTGATCAGAGGTCTGTAAGTGGATTTCTATCTCACCTGGATTCACTTGACTGGTACATTGATTCGTATCTGAGCCAAAGCAGTTTTAGATGAGGAGATGTAGGCGTACGTTATGGATGGGTGAATTAAACACTGTACGTGCTCATGTGATTGCTTCTGCATGCGTATTTATTCATGTGTCCAAAGAAGCATAATGATTCAATGTGATGAGATGGATTGATTATTTGATTTGGCTCGCATGGTGTAATACTTATAACGATATGAAGTAAAATTATGATCTTTTTAAGATATAAACATTGTTTTTCTGTTTTCTCATACACAAAAACACACTGGTGTCTTCTTGCCGGCTAACATTAAAATCTGAAAAGAGAAGAAAATGTCCGCTTTATGCACAATGTGAACAGACAGTGGTTTCCTTCTCAAGTAAGTTCACACTGTATTTTTTACAGAATAGAGGTGACACTATTAGGAAGTTTATCTAAATGAGTACTGCTTGACCTTGTTATGCAACAGGAGTCAGCGATGTGAATACAATCTTTTCCCATGACGTCCAGTACAACATAAAATGTTAAAGCAATAGATATCCTAGCAATAGTATAAACAGCATGGCAGTTTAAAAAAATGTATAGTGTCTTATGCTATCTACAGTTATATCACCCCTCCCTATCATCTAATATGATGAAGTGTGAATCAGCCTCGTATGTGGCCGGTCTTCTGTTTTCTGATTTCTTCTTGGTCAGACCACATCTCTTAAGCAGGCCCTCAGACACTCTGAGACCGTATCATATGACCATAACAGACGGCCTCTGTCAGATGTCATTAGCTATCAACTCTGTTCCTTTAGACAGCAGACAGTGTTAAGAAGTACACACTGCAAGGGGAGAGGCACAAACACCAGGAGCCCCAAGCACAAAGAATAAATGCATGCATAAATGCTCACACATGCAGCTGTTTACGTGGCAACAAGTAGATGTCCACAGATATAAAGACACACAGCCTTCAAAGCACCAGTGTGTATGATTTTGTGGCATCTAGTGTGAGGTTACAGATCCAAGTAGTGTTTGGTTTGTCTGTTCTGGGCTGCAGTTGAAAAGTAAAAAAAAATCTCCTTTCCTAACCACTTTTCCTTGACCTTGATGGAAAACATCATGAGGTCAAGGAGAATTCATAAGGACTTAAGGCCCATTTATACTCCTGCGTAGGGTCCGTGCGTGTTGTTGTGTAGGTACGTGCGTACCTACACCGTAGGCTACGCACGTAGCCATGCATTTATACTTGTGCATAGGTGTGTCCGTCATTCTGCAATTACACCCCCAAACGCTAGTCTGCAGTAGCACTACAGCGTCCACTGTGTTGACCTTTGCCGGCCGAGCAGTCTAACTTCCAGTTTAGCGCTCCGCTAACGTAAATGGGGGTAAAATTGTAAACGTGCAGCTGGTGTAGCCTTTTCAAATGTTACTGACCGAATGGATCACATTCTGATAGTGAAACGAGTCATTTCGCTCGGGTTGCGACAGTCAAATATATTGATTCACTGTCTTACAGCCCCGTTTTGGCCGCTAGTAAATGTTACTTCAAAGCGGGGTACTTCCGGTCCGCTCGGAAGCATTGCGAGGCTGCCCAGCTGACCAATCACAGAGATTTTCTAAGCGACGTAATTATGCAACGTTTGCGGATTATAATGCGGATGTTACTGATGTGACGAGCCATGATGAAACTACAATGCTCTGAAGATGGACTACAAAAAGTGCATCTTTGACACTGCGCCATCTTAAGTTGGACAACACGGTGGAATATATTGGGCTACTTCATAACCAAGATAGCAAAAAGGCATAGGCCTATAGGGTAGGCTACCAGTCACCAAATAATGGAAAGGGTTTTCACATTGAGATGCTTGCATGCTCACACTCACCCTCCTGCCCACCTATATTTATCAACCCGAATGCCAATTATCTGTAAACAGTGTTTCCCACAGAATGACAGCGTAACTGTGGCGAGAGAGAGAGAGAGAGCGTGAACACTTATTCGTGTATCATAATGTATGTCTGTATTGCAAGGATTTTGCTAAATGTGGTCAATGGATTTTGTCGATTGAGTTTGATAATGTGTGTCGCTTTTAATGTTGCTGCCATAAGATATTGTGGGACAGAATTTTCTCCTTTCCTTTCGTAAAAGGATGATCCGGTGTACCCTATGCTAAATGAGATAAGAAAGGAAGCATTGAAGCACCTCTTATCATAGCTGCTACTGAAATTCTTCCGGTTCATTTCACTCAGTTTCCTAAGCAAAAAAGACTTTTCGACCGCAGCCTTGGGCTACTGTAAAAACATGGTGGTGCAACATGTCAGACTTCGTGGAAGAGGCCTTGTTCCCTCTGTAGATACAGAATGAAAGACTCATTCTAAGGTAACAAACACAGCAACTCTTATTTCCAGGTGATAGTACACAAATGAAAACATACTTATGAATTTTATATTCAATATTAATATTGAATTATAGATTCCTTTTTGTATCATAATGATAAATGGCTCCAAGGCACGCCTTCGGAAAAATCAAGGTAAGATAAATGCGTGTCTGGAAGTATTTCTTGCATCGAAGAAAAACAACTTTGGACAGAGTTAATAACTTTTTAATTGGTTATAGCATTAGCAGACTTTTGTGTAATACTGATTTTAAAATGCATGTAAAAACACTGTGCTCAAACATTTTTGTCCAGTGCCAAGCAGTCTACTTAAGCGGATGTTGACCACTTAGATTATCCTCCCTTTGGCTCCAGTGATTTTTTGGCTCTGTCCCTCTCCTTCTGCTCAGCATTCCTTGTTGCCGCCTCCAAGATCCCACCACATTGAAAAGTAAACATTTTCTGTCAGTTGATTTCTTAAAATGGAGTGCATATAAGTTCCAACACCATAGTTCCCCTAGAACATTTTTGTCAAATAAATCTGAACCTTTGACACTGTGATGAATGCTGTGCCACCTAATTTGACAGTGTTCAGTTCCTTGAGTATCAAACAAACTTAGTTATTTTCAAGACCAAACAAGCTTAAAAAACAGATTCAGCCAAGCTTTAATCCAAGCTCGAGAAAGACACAATAATGCACACAGGGTTAAACTGCTTCCTTGAAAAGGCAGGCTGTAAGTAATAATAATAATAATAATAATAATAATAATAATAATCATCTTTATTTGTAGAGCACTTTTCAAAACAAGTTACAAAGTGCTTTAACAAGTCTAAAGACAATAATACCCAAAAGACAACAATACAAAAAACAATACAAGATAAAAGCAAGAAAAAAAAGACTAAAATACACGTTTAAGATAAATATAAAATTAGTAAAATAGAATAGAATAAAAGGGATAAAATAAAGTCCATTAAGATCGGGAAAGGCTCTCCTATAAAAGTATGTTTTAAGAAGGGACTTAAAAGAGTTCACGGACTCAGCTGACCTGATTTCCTCAGGCAGGCTGTTCCAGAGCCTCGGGCCCTGACAGCAAACGCTCTGTCCCCTTTAGTAATGAATGTTTATTTCAAGGTCCACAAACAATTAAATTCCACAAAAAGAGTAAGTGAATTCAAAAGTACTATGTATGCTCCTTCAATCACACATCCAAAGCCCTACACTACACTGGGAATTGCAGAAGCTTTTCTGATATAACAAAACACCAGATATACAGTGTACTATGGAATATTCAAGTTGTAATGGTTCTCAGGTCCAACACTACACAGAAAATCACAAACAAATCTCTCAAAAACATATTTACAACTAAGGAATCATAATGTTTCCTGCTGTTAATGTGCTGAGTTATTGCAGAATCATCACAGGCATTGCTAGGCTGCACAGGGCAGGCTGAGAAAAAGAAAAGATTAAATATGCATTAGCGTTAATAGATGCTCAGTGTTTTCAGATGCTCCACAAGATGAAGGTCTCCATCATTAGATAATCTGTCTTTTGAGCAATGGCTTTTAGATTCAAATTTGACTGCCAAAATTCCTCACATGACACATGATAACATGAGCCCACTCCACCATAGTGGCAGGTGCTGTAGCCACTGCATTAGCTAAACAATGTGTCATTTGTATATTAGTAAGTGTGAAAAAATCATGAATTACACAAACAAAATAATGTCAGAATGAAAAACAATTTGTAATACACTGTCCATGTTCCAATAGCCAATGGCAATGGTTTTTAATAGAACTTTTTCTTTGGTAACCTAATACCTACAACTAAATACAACAAAAGGGAAAGTGAGAATTTTTTGTGATTCACGGTAACCACCTTCAGACATGGTTATCTCAAAATGTGAAAAACCCACTCAACTCTAAACACTCTTTAAAAACACTCTGTTTCTACATAAGCTAAGTTCCATTTTTATTTGATTCATCTTTGTTTTGTCTGTTTCTCCTGATAATCTGATTGTGGCGTTATTGCAAACTGAAACATTGAATTGTTCAGTCAGAAGTGCTGACTTAGAGCGATTTCTGTTTTCCCATTTATCTAGGTAAGACGAGGTAAGTTTATTTGTATAGCACCATTCATTCAAAAACAAGGCAATTCTAAATGCTTTACATAAGAGAAAGACAATATGAAAAGATATAAAGAAACACAAGGCAATATAAAAAGACATAAGTAGGATTTTCAAAGAGTAAAACAAAATTAAATACAACATAAAAATAAGCTTAATAAGACACAAATAGTAGAATAAAAATTATAGCGCAAGATATGAATAAATAGTGCCAAATTCTCCATATAATTTATTAATGGCAAAATGCAAAGAATGCAATTGCCCTGATTTAAAAGACCTGAAAGTTAGATCAAATCTGTTCTGAATCATCTGCAGGTTTCTGATTGATCTGCTTTTTAGACACCTGTAAAGACAGCATTATTATGATGAAGTCCTCAAATTCTTAATATATTAAGGTAAAATTTTGTAATTGTCTTAACTAATAGATATCACCATGAAACTTTCCTAGTTGATAACTTACCTTAAGACAATATTTTTTGTATTACAGGTTTTCTGAAATAGTATGCTTAAATATGCGAAGTAGGCATGGCCTGATGAAATATACTAATCCATTTCAACTGAAATCTGAACCCTGGAAGTTCAAAATTATTGTTTTGTTTTGTTGATACATTATCTGTTGATGAGGAGCGCAGCGCGACCCCGCGGATCAAAGCCTTACTAAAAGGTCTTATATAAACCCTGTCACAACCATTCACAAGAAATTAATTTAAAACGTGCCAAAACTTTTAACATATGGACGACTTAAAAAGCAACCATTCATACAGCAAATTGTAGCTTATACAGTCTATGTGATTAATCAATCGACAACAAAGTCAAAGTAAACATTAGATAGCCTATAGGCCTAACAAGCAAAAATCAAATCATACCCAATTTATCCACTCCTTTTTGTCAACTCAGTGTTGGGCAAGTTACTCAGAAATAATAGTTATTACCAACTAGTTACTCAGCATATACTCCTTAAAAAAGTAATATTAGCTACTCTACCTACTTGTCTGACTTACTTACTGGGTGATATAACGCCACTCTCTCCCGATCACAGACTATAGTCCAAGCATCACTGGCAGTAGCGGTCGGCGTTACTTTGAGTTTCACTTTGCTGTGTTGTTTTAGCTGATGCTTCAATTAGCCTAAGTATAAATTCGCGGTCAAAAACCTTTTGCTGGTCGCACAAAGTTTACAATGGACAACAATGTTCTTTGCATCTTAGACTGTGACACAATAATGGCAATAAAGTTACTTACAGCTGTCGAAGATACCTCTCTCCCTGTTCTCCAGTCTTCCTTTAACTTTTTGGCTAACAGCTGACTTTAACAAAAAGGTCCAGTGACGCTGAGCTGCAGCACGGTTGCGCATTCACGTCAGGGATGATGGTTCAGTAGCGCAGCGTTACTTGGATTAGTAGCCTAACTGTAATAATATAACTGTTTTGGAAATAGTAATCCATTACATTACTCTTTACTGGGAAAAGTAAAATTGCAGTACTGCCCAATACGTTACGTACCACTGATAAGCGAGAGCGACTGTGGTACACACTGCGCAGGTGTGGAATTGGCAGCTGAACGCAAACGGACATCCTTATTGATCCTTGGAAAGGAAGAAAACTTTACACACGTCAGCTTGTAGATGTCCTCAAATCCTTTCCATTTCACTCGGCCAGCTCCTGTACCCCCCCGCCTTCTTTTTTTTTTAAATTACACATCTGCATGATTCATGTGGGTCATATTCAGGTCGGAAAACCCGGAATTCCGGATTAATCCAGAAAAATCACATCCCTATTAAAAACTTGAAATTATGTAACAGGTCGCAGTGGATATTTTACAGGCACGGACCAGGCAAAGCAGCATTGAACACACAGGGTGCAGATGTTGGTTTCGGTTGTTTGATAGGTTACTTCATTCACAAGTAAGCGGGTAGAAAAATACAATTCCGGGTAAAAAAAAGATGACGGCGTAGTCTGCCGAAGCCTCCCTCCACTGCTTGTTTGGGTGGGTGATTTGCAGGCTGATTATTTTTTTAATAATAATTTTAAAAAACTGCATTAAGGCGCAATAAAATTATTGTTGGCGTTAATTAATTAATGCGTTGATGCAATAACGCGTTAACGTGCCCAGCCCTAGTTAGAATGCTAACTTTTAGGAGAAATCTACAGAGACACAGAGACAAACTGCAATTACTATTGTATTAACTGGAAGACGTTTTGGCACTTTTAATCACTGATTTGTTCAATGCACATACTCAATGCTCTTATGGGACTGTAGTCACCTGGTATAATATATATAAATTAAAGTCGTCTGCATAATCATAGTTATATATTGTTGTTTTCCATAATCTGCGCAAGTGGGAGAATGTAGATGTTAAACAGAAGAGGCCAGAGAATGGAGCCTTCAATTACTTAATCTTTCAAATTAGAATTCAAACACTGAGTTTAGTACTGTGCCAGAAAGTCCAAAGCAGTTTTATTATTATGTAGCCATGGCTTTTTCATTTGGTTTAGTCATTTAAAAAGTAGCCTGGATTTATTTTAAACCTGCAATTATTTCAACAAAAGGAATGGCATTTACAGATCCCTTTAGAAATCTTGAGTTAAATTAATACTGAAAATGCTCCTCAGGGAGGCATTTACATCTCATGGGGCAGGGGTAGCAAAGACACACATACAACTTTTTTGTCTTTGTTGGATATCATCAATCATCTTTCTGAAATGTGGATTGTTATGGAGTCTTAGACTCCCAAAGGCCACACAAATATGGGAAAAAACTATAATAGTATAATAAATGTTTCTTGTCACAACTTGGATGAGGTCACCACTCCAGACCACTAAATTATGAAGCAGCCCCTGAGCCATCTATAATGTGAAAGAAAAGCTGTTACATACACAAAACCTGTCATTACAAATGTAGATTTAGGAGCTAGGAAGTGCCTGGTAATTACCTGGAACAAATACAGTCTTTTATTTAGGCATAGTAGTGGCGAACAATCCAGATTCCTTGAGCAAAATGTCTTCTGTTAAATACGTTATGTGCTGTTCTGGGGTCTCAATTATAAATATTGTGTATGTACAAAACAGGGCTGGAAACATGCGTACGCCACTTCTCAAGCAAAGGTTGTGATCTATAAAAAAACAAACCTGACAGTAGAATGTGTGTAAGTAAACTCTGAACCATGCGTACGCACATAAAGAGGAGAAAAGAGAAACGACGACTCACATGGCAGTGAGTGGACTGTTTGTGTAGCCTAAATGTTTAAACACAAGCGGAATGCATTTGGTTTACTATCTTTTCAAATGGGGGAATCCATATTAGTACCTTGGTCATCCCGTCTTGCGTGTGTGTGTCCCCCTCCAGCCAGCGACGTCACAACTCAAGATGGATGCCCCTTCCTGCAGATCTTTTATAAAGGGGTGAAGCTCCGGTGCCCCCTTCCTCTGGTGCACGAGCGTTGTGTGAAAGTGCATTTTTACCCACCAAACAACATGCTTCAGCTTCACTAAAAGGAACGTCAGTGTCACACTGAGTTAAATTTCGTTTTGTAGCTTTTCTGTCAGAATTTGCCATCTTTTCTTCCTGCAGTCAGTGCGTATTAATATTAATGAGGGGTGTTTCACTGACCATTTATAGGCAACTATGGGCGTTTGAAGGGTCGGACATGCGCCACATTTGAAGTTGATTGTGATTTATAAAGGGAACTTGCTTACAAATGTAATAAGTCTGAATATTTTTTGGCGTACGCCATTTTTGGCTTTTGGGAGTACGTACACTTTTAGTGACAATTCTACGCACAGTTTTAGTAATGAGACCCCTGAACTTATCAGCAAGAGATACAGCATAAATGTAGGCCACAGGTACTATACACAAAGTTGTCACCAAGTGGTGAGTCAGAGTTTCACCTTTAGGATTTATTATAGCATCCTGAGTGGGAATACCTGTTCCACTTTGTGTTGCTGTAAAACAAGGGACCACAATCCATGTGCCAAAAAGGTACTAATACAGGTCAACAGTGTTGTTTGCATTACAAAAAAAAAAAATGTTTGCAAAGGAGTGCAAAATTTTTCAATGCATGATGGCAACCATCTAGAGACTAAAGCCCAACCGATATGTGATTTTTAAGTCCAATACCGATTCTGATATTTGAGCTTGTTAAAATCTGATAGGCAATATATTGGCCGATATTGGTTTTTTTCGCCTTATTTTAAGAAACGCATGACATAAACAAAGATTATCTCTTACATTTTGTTATGTTGAGACCATTAGGGTTGGGCCGATAGACGATGCCATCATCCATTGGCAATGGCTGACAGACATCACGGCGTTGAGCCCGCATTGTGATTGTCAAACCCCCGCCCCCCCAGTAAAAAAAAATTTCAAATTTTCACATTACGCTTTCACAGGATGGTGTAATGTGCACGACCATTCGTATTATTGTTAGTATGCTTTGTGCCTGCCTCGGAATTCTCACACACCTGCACCTCAGGTAAACACCCCGTCTTGCCCTGCCTCTCTCCCCCCACCTGCTCCATTATCACGTTATCACGACAGCAGGTAAGCCGCACGTCGGCTTATTAATGACGCAGCCTATCAAACAACTGAAACCAACATCTGCACTCTGTATGTTCACTGTTGCTTTACCTGGTCCATGCCTAAAATATCCACTGCGACTTGCAACGTAAGTTAATAGTCTACCAATTTCTTTTACCGAGTTAAGTCTGTGCAAGAACATGCACATAAGACGACTGCTGCCCTCCCCCACAATGACATCGTCCATCCCGATGTTTCATTGTAGACTTCGATCATGAAAATTTGTTATCGCCCAACCCCAGAGACCATGAAGATACCATGACATAATGCAGTATAGGGCTGCAGCTAACAATGATTTTAGTATTCGAAGCTTCAATGATTATTTCAATGATTCATCGATGCCTTGTTTAAGAAGTAATTTTCTTGCCGCGGTGGCATTGCCTCCCCCCGTAACGGGATCAGCTGTGCACGTTTATAGGTGATAGATATTTATTGGTCCTTTTGGAAATTCATAGCATGTCATACAGAAAACGTCAGCCCAACAACCAGAAAGCTGCTTTACAAACACAAACATCACCCGAGTGCTATACAAGTTATATTAAAGGTTCATGCAGACTACACGACTTTCAGCGTCGGCCAATAGACGTGCCGTTCACACTACGTGACTGATCGGTGACAGGGACACACATACACACAATACACGAGCTGACAGCTGGTCTCCAAACCACGTTTTATCAAGAAAACACACGTGAAATGAGAGATCCTGAACACGAAACAGCTGTTGTTTGTTATTATAAAGATAACAGTTATAAAGACAAAGAATCTGGGTGAAAGGATGGACTAGCACACGCAGGTAGCAGGGATTGTCTGTGATACAGAGAGAGCTGGAGGTGAGTTAAAAGGTGCAGCTCCCCGACACCCAGTTAACTCATGACTGTGAGGTTACAACTCACGGCCCAAAAGGAGAACAACAAATCCACGTGTGTACATTTTCATCTGAGGACTGCGGCTTACTTTGGCTAGCCTTCAACTACGGCTGGACGATATGGCCAAAAATGTTATCACGATAAAAAGTTTCATATATCTTTCATATCTGATCGATAATTATCACGATAACTATCAAATCTTTATTTCAATTTTTTTAGTTTAAAGGCAGATTTTTGCTACTGGGGGAAAGTTGAAGAAACCTGATGGTTAATTGTGGTTTAAACTCGTCTTTATGGTCAACACTTGATGCCAAACAGTGGATCACTTCACAAATCTGAGGTAGAACATTCAAAACAATTAAAAGCTTTTTTTCAGTTTTTCCTCAACAAAATAACCATCTTAATAAAAAAAAAGTCCTAATTCGTGTATGATTCAAGTGAATAAAATCAAACATTTATTGAATATTTATTGAACATTTGTTATATTGTTACTGAAAAAATTATATTTTGCGATAATTATTGTTATTGTTTTATTGTCCAGCCCTACCTTCAACTCAACAATCAATCAGGATTTCAGTTAAATGCTAAAGTTGCTGTTACCTTGTCTGTGGTCCCCTGACAGAACACCAGCTGCTTTTTGTTCCGGTGCCAACGTGCTGTTGCCGAGGTGACATAAGTTTTGTTTTACGGTGGACGGACGGTAACATTACAGAATTGTTGTTTTCTTTAGCTTGAAATAATCCCATACTTGTCACGATCCTGTCCTGAGTTTCTCTGAGTTATTGTTTTATCGGTTCAGTATCTGTTATTTAGTCTCTTTTGGTTCCATGTGTGTTTTCCCAGTCCTGTGCCTTAGTTCATGTCGTAGTATTCGCTTCTAGTTCTTTCTCTGCATCATTTTGGTTTAGTCTGCTCGGTACTCTGTGTTCTAGTTCTGTGTTCTCGTTTAGGCTTTATCTGTTATGATCCCTGGGTTATAGTTGGTCGGTGTTTATCTGTTTAAATGGGTTTCTGTTGTCGGAGTTAGATTCTTGTCTGGTATTTTGTCTGCCTGTGAGTGTTCCGTCTGTTCCCCCAGTTATCTCTGTCTGCCTGCCTCTTTGTTCCCCTTTGCTGTCTCTGCCTGCCTGCCTCTCTCTGTTTTCCCCTGCTCTCTCTCTGCCTGCCTGTGTCTCATTACTCTCATGTCTGTCACCTGTGTTGCTCCCGCCCTATTCGTTAGTCCCTGTGTATATATATATATATATATATATATATATATATATTGTCATGCACTGCCACAATGACTACTTTCTACTATGTTGCATATTCACATCTAGTTTATCCCTTTACCAGCAATGTTAATTCTATCCAAAGCTACGAGAAACCATTTCAGGACCACACCTGGCTCTAAAACATATCGTCTATGATACAGAGACCCAGAGGAATCGCTGCTGTTGAATAAATGACAGTCTACAACGAGGACCAGCAACTTTGGGATTTCACACCATCAGATTCAAAAGAAGAGGTAACGTTAGAGAACTTAGTTAGGCAGAAAGCCGTGTTAGATACTTGCACAGCTCACGTTCATTCACAAGTCCACTCTGGTTCAATCATTTCTGACACGCCGATTGTAACTAGAGACAAGCAGCTCGCAGATATACAGTATTTAGAATACGTTAAACACTATAGTTTAATCGCTCATTAACATTAGCACTCCTCCACTGATAAACACTGCATTGGCTTTGGGGCTAATTTGGCAACGGGCAGCGTTTGCTGTTGTAAGTTATGTTTAACGATATTTAGAAGTAATGAACTAGGGAGAAATGAGGGGACCATTCACTTGAAGTGCTGCGCTGTTTCAGAATAAATCTACAATCACATCTGTTAGCCTCCACCACTAACCTACTGTAACATTATACATCCTGCTGCGACCCGGGAGAGTGCAGTGAGGAACAGGAAGGTTAGCAAGTCGGGTATGAATGTTTTCAGGAGAGGAAAAGTGATAAGGGCTTCTTTTATTATTATCTAAGTCATGTAATTGAAGTGACAAATGACCAACTCACCATGAACACTGAGTGTGAGAGCTAACAGTTCTGTGGTGCTGCAGTGTTATTAACAGAGGAGCTGCTGAGTGCCCTCTGGTGACTAAACTATGCAACACTCATGAGATGACGGAAGATCCAACTGTTTCTTTTTTAATAATCATGTATCGGCTGTTGCCGATGCAGATATATGTGCAAATAGCTTATATCAGCCGATAATGAAGATCTGAAAAACGATAAATCGGTCGGGCTCTACTATATATACACTACTATTTGGACTACACACCGGCTGCAACAATCAGCTGTGGTTGCCACTTGACCAAAGGCTATTAAAGTAATGTGACATTAAGTACATATTTTGTAGCACATATATAACCAGCATGTAGTCTCACCATATTTTCTTGAGATGAATATAAAATCCCATTTTAGAAGTATCACATCCATCTATAGCAGTGGTTCTTAACCTGGGGGTCGAGACCCCCCCTGGGGGTCGCGAGAATGCTGCTATAGACACAAAAATAGAAAAAAAATAACTAGATGGACTATAGACACTGTAAATATTTTGCACTGTTTAATCCAGCAGGTGGCGGTAATGCCAACCGCTATAAATCAGGATCAGGCCCGATCAGACAAAGCGCTTTGCAGGTTTGAAAACGCACACAGCAGCGCCTTTTTTGGTTGAGTTTAGAAAAGAGCAAAGCGCTGCATTTTTTTTAATGTTGCTAGGCAACCACTGAATCAGCTGTCTTGTCAGTGTAATCAAAGATTATAGCGCCAGCGATCTGTAATCTTTGGTTTGCCGCTAAGTAATAACGGTCATATTAGCAGAAACTTGATCACAACAGGTCTGAGTCTTTTGTTGCTAAAAAACATCTGCCAAATGGAGGGCGCCTGCTCTGGTACTGTTTTGAGTGCGAGGTGTGAGGTGTACAAATACGCAGAAGAAACTGAGATCCGTGTGGGCACATGAGACCCTCAGAAAGGGGAGACACCGCTGGTACCAGGAGCTTCGTCTTAATGATGGTCGGTTCAAGGCGTATTTTAGGATGAGTCGGGAAGAGTCCGGACAATCCAAGCAACTATAAACTTCCGTCAGCACAGATAGATTGGACAATGGGAAAAAAAAACGCGAATGACGTCGGGCATGAGTTTAATTTTTTTCAACTCCGTGTGCTCATTCAAAAACGCAAGGCGCAGCAGGCGGCCAAAACGTGATGCGCACAGGGCGAATTAACAGCTCGCAGAACTGCCAAAAGAAAACGCTTTTAAAAAAGGCGCCTATTATCGCGAAATATTTTCAACTTCTAAAAGGGGTCTGACTGCCAGAAAGGTTTAAAACCCCTGATCTACAGAAATGTTGTCACTCTAGAATCAGCTCTAAATGCCATGTGCCTCAAGCGGATACTGGTGTGGTCATGACAACAAAAACTCGTTAAAAAGTAGTCAATCATGGTATCCTGGGACTGATAATGACAGCCTGGTTTGTTTTATCATACAGAGGTAAATTCCATGACGCAGAGAAAGAGCAATTACATTCACGCTATGCTAAACCAACAAGGACTGTAGCATTGTGTTTCCCTTCAAGAATATAGATCAGAAATGAGAACTTTAAGTCTTAGTTAACTATCACCACAATACGTTATCTCTTTAATATTACAATTTCTATTAATGATTATTTAAAACTGTTTATTCACCGTCAATTACAGAGTACGAGACGCATTGCAATTTAGGTTCTATTGTAATCAGAGCCTTGTAAACCTTGTAAACGGGAGGAGCAACTTCATTTTGCCACCTGATAAATGTTTACCTGTATTAAGTGATTTTTTTTAATTTATTTAACATCATGTCAGTTGAGAGGAAGTACATACAATATCTAGTCAAGCATTGCAAATTTAAATTTCTTCTACACAGTGTATCGCCATTTATCCATCCACCTACTTAAAACAGGAAGCAGGTACTCTGCTGGATGGAAAATCATTAAGCAGAAAGCAACACATGGCTCGCCAGCTATATTGATTTTATATTTTTAAATGAGAGTCAATCATTATAACTGATAAATTAGCATAACAAATCAAAGGCATGGCCATAAACAGATGCCATTTGAATAAAGACTAAAGAATTTCAATGCTTATGTACTCTAAGAAAATGAATGAAAGCTCCTCTGGCAATTTATGTCTTGTCACATTTTGAAAGTGTATTGCTAATGACAGTGTCTTGTGACAGAATTTAGCAAAGAATCTTTTGCAAAATCAGCAAATGTAGAGATGTCAGAAGTAAACAACATTTTAATTTATGGTTTTAAAAGTCAATACAGTACTCCTGACCATGCATCTCAAGTTATTTGTAGTCCACTTTAATAAGCTTGTTTAACTGTAAAGGGTAAATTATCTGCACGACAAATAAACTGCCACGAAATGTCATGATCATGACATGATTGAGGCACTTTCACCTCTATGTCTGGAGAATATGGACATTTACGAGTGGCTTCTAATGGGTGATTCTGCCTCAGTGACAGTTTATTACAGAAGCCTTTCCCATGCTCATGGAAAGAGTCCATAAAACCACACAACACATCATTAGGAACCTGTCTGACCTTAGCAGGGATATGGCCTCATGACTAATCAAATGGCCTCTGCCAGTCAAACAGGCAGAGTGTCATAGCAACAATGTAATCATGAACCAGCCATTTTGGATGTCACAATGGCATACTGAGCCAAAATTATACTGAGTGCTAAGGTGCCGATTTAAAAACCTTGAAACGAGTTCAAGATTCAGATACTGTGAAGATTTGACAAGAAGACACTAATAGTATACTGTACTGTTTTTTGATTAAGTATATAACTTCATGGATCTAATTAGCTGCGATGGACTGGCGACCTGTCCAGGGTGTACCCCGCCTTTCGCCCGATGTCAGCTGGGATTGGCTCCAGCCCTCCGCGACCCTATACGCAGGATAAGCGGTTGACGCATCTACGCATGTATCTAATTAGTTTTCACATCCATGTAGTTTTCAAAGCTGTCTTGCAATATTTTCTGTTGACCTTTAAATAATGCCTCAATTCTCACTGTTACTTTCTTAGCAATTTATCATTACACTCACAAATGGGTGTGGTCTCTCATTCTTGTCTCACTGAAAATGACTTAAAACAAGTGAAAAGCAAGCTCTCTCCTTCCTTGTTCAGTCTGGGAGGCATCACTCCAGTGCAAAAAAAAAAAAAATCAATACACTAAAAATATGTTTGTTTTGATCTGTGTATATTAGATGTTGACTTTCTTAAGCCATGTAACCTTTAACAGTCACCGGATCAATAGGTTGGAAACTAAGAAGCCTGTTCAAATCTACTGACAAATAGCATTAAGTAGTAGGAAGCAATGTTTTTTTATGGACACCAGAAAAGACACCACTCAAGTTGCAGTTTGTATTGGGAGGGAAAAACATTGGCTCAAACTCAATTAGGTTAAGGAGGAGAGAGTCAGCCTGCAAGCAGCTATCATCCATTAGGAGACTGTAATAATGACATATAAATGCAATTAATATGACTGATGAGTGGCAACATCCTGACAATCATTTGCCTACTTCATCATAATAGCCAGTCTGGAAAATCCCATTAGATCAGTAGATGTAATAGTGAAAGAGCTAAGGAACAAATCCATCATTGGGTTGTCGGAGGGTTTGTTAATGTTCAATCATCTGTCTTTGAGAGTATCCAACAAGACAAAAGTATAGATACAAATACCCAATAAAAGAGAATTTGACATAAATAATCCCAAGTGTTTGGATTTTACTGTGAAACTTTTTTTTTACTTTTATCATGTATATTGATATAAACCGTTGCCTCAGTCCTCAATCTTTGACATTAAGTCTATCTTCATTACAGAAATTCTGACAGAAGTTTAATATGGATCCTGATTACTGATTTCTAGCTTGGAATTATATGTTCATCTACATCAATTTCACACAGTGAGATGTCATACTTTCCACACTCCAAATTTCATCATCCACTTTTTAAGTTATTGTGCCAGGGCTCAAAAGATTTCCAACCAGCACCAGGGCTTCAAAGTAAAAAAGAAAATTATTAGATTTAAACGTTAAAAACAATACAGACAATTATGTGATTGTCAATGTGTCATAGTTTGATTGTTGGCACTTTGTAAGGGACCATATCCATTATTAGGTAGAATTGTCTCCATACATTTTGTCATTTGATGTAACAACGCATGTGCAGCTCTATTAGCAAGATACTTTGTTTGCATGCAAAGGACACTGAAACAAATACAGGTATAACACTAAAGCCTAAAGTATAGTACATCACATTGTAAACACAAGTGAGGTGAGAACTAAAACGTAAGATCACATATTGTACATCACCTTCTTGAAAGCAGAGAATTGGTGGTGAGCCCTTGATACACTGAATGCTGTGGGTATTTTTGGCAGTTCTCACATTAGAATAAAAGGTTTAAGGTTAAAAATCAGCAAAGAGGCTCTTTGATAATTAGGGTGCCCTGACAAAGCTGTGTATATTAAGGGATCCAAGACTGACATTAAAATATGCACCACTGTACAACTGATTTCCAAATGTTTGACATATCCAATAGGTTTTCAGGCCAAAAATGTTTCCTGTTAAAATATTCTCAATTTCACACCCATTCGACATTTCGAAGTTGAGACTAATTTTCTGTGGACGTGTTGACAGAATTTACGTAATGAAAATGGTACAAGTCAAAGTTCCAGTACATGTATTGCAGAGTTGCCTGGAAGTTCGGAACAACAAAATCAATTTACATATTTGTGTCTTCACTTCAGCTCAGGCAGAATATTCCCGCTGATTCCGACAGCCATAGTTACAAGCCTAACTAAGTGTTGATTGCTGGAGAGTGCCATTTTGAATGGACCCATTAATTCTGTTTGTTGAGCTGTCTCATTACAGAGTTAATAGTGCATTTGTCCTGATTGCGGTCATGTTACGGAACAGTGATCACACTGTTGGACTAATGGATGGAAGGCAAACCGCACACACAGCAATATGATGATATGTCTAGTTTCCTTTTACCAAAATGTCTATATATTGTCATAAAATAATCCGTTACTACAGTACAGGTAATATTGAGAATCATTTGGGAATAGGACTAAATTTTAATTTAATATATCTGTCTATGTAACAGTGGCAGTGGACAGGAATAATTGGTCAAATATGTGTTTTGCTAAAAAATCCCACACTACAAAATATTTTTTATGTTCAAGTACAGTAAGTATGCTTACTTGAAATTATACATTTGTAAAGAATCTCCACTAAAAACAAAATACCATGTGTTAAATGTATAATGCCAATCATCTGTGTAAACAAATGATGGCTATTATCCAATCGGTAATTACATGTTACTGTGTGCTAGATGACCGAAGTGAGCCACGCAACCTGGTAATCATGTGTTCTGACTTCTTCTACATTTACAGTAACTGGTTCTAATCAATGATCACGGGCTGCAGCATTAATTACAATAATTACAGATTCCCCTTAAGTCACAAGATCCCACAGTGCGATCTTTACAGTAACTTATAAGATGCATTCCTTTTATAATGATATTGAATAAACACTGACAAGACATTTCTTTCATTTACCTTACCTAAAATAACTAGCTACAGACAAGAGACAGCAAAAATGGGTTACATGTGGGATTGAAAGCATAGCCTACTTTAATCGAGCCCTTCTCTTTTTTTATTATTTTATGCATACTATTATTTTCTGTGTTTTTTTTGCTTGATTTATGTATTTCAAATCACTGTGTTCCTGCTGTTTATCCTATTTACCCTGTATTGTCAACTGTCATGTATCGTTTCATGCATCTTTTCATGGTGTAGCCAAAAACTAGGGATGCACCAAGCCGATATCGATCAGATTCTGACCAAAATAGCTGGATCTGGTTATCATGACAACAGGCGATATACACTCATCTAAAGGATTATTAGGAACACCTGTTCAGTTTCTCATTAATGCAATTATCTAATCAACCAATCACATGGCAGTTGCTTCAATGCATTCAGGGGTGTGGTCCTGGTCAAGACAATCTCCTGAACTGCAAACTGAATGTCAGAATGGGAAAGAAAGGTGATTTAAGCAATTTTGAGCGTGGCATGGTTGTTGGTGCCAGACGGGCCGGTCTGAGTATTTCACAATCTGCTCAGTTACTGGGATTTTCACGCACAACCATTTCTAGGGTTTACAAAGAATGGTGTGAAAAGGGAAAAAACATCCAGTATGCGGCAGTCCTGTGGGTGAAAATGCCTTGTTGATGCTAGAGGTCAGAGGAGAATGGGCCGACTTATTCAAGCTGATAGAAGAGCAACTTTGACTGAAATAACCACTCGTTACAACCGAGGTATGCAGCAAAGCATTTGTGAAGCCACAACACGCACAACCTTGAGGCGGATGGGCTACAACAGCAGAAGACCCCACCGGGTACCACTCATCTCCACTACAAATAGGAAAAAGAGGCTACAATTTGCAAGAGCTAACCAAAATTGGACAGTTGAAGACTGGAAAAATGTTGCCTGGTCTGATGAGTCTCGATTTCTGTTGAGACATTCAGATGGTAGAGTCAGAATTTGGCGTAAACAGAATGAGAACATGGATCCATCATGCCTTGTTACCACTGTGCAGGCTGGTGGTGGTGGTGTAATGGTGTGGGGGATGTTTTCTTGGCACACTTTAGGCCCCTTAGTGCCAATTGGGCATCGTTTAAATGCCACGGCCTACCTGAGCATTGTTTCTGACCATGTCCATCCCTTTATGGCCACCATGTACCCATCCTCTGATGGCTACTTCCAGCAGGATAATGCACCATGTCACAAAGCTCGAATCATTTCAAATTGGTTTCTTGAACATGAAAATGAGTTGAAAATGAAAATGGCCCCCACAGTCACCAGATCTCAACCCAATAGAGCATCTTTGGGATGTGGTGGAACGGGAGCTTCGTGCCCTGGATGTGCATCCCACAAATCTCACACAGAAGTATAGCCACATGCTGAACATCTTGAGTAGATGTTAGCAGTGCTTGAAGCGGCAAAAATAGGTGCCCCCCCAGTTTTCTCCCAATAAGTTAATATACAGCCTATTACGATATACATTTCAACGTTTAATGCTGTAAAAAAATAAAAAAATGAGAAAAGAAAAAAAGCTTTCAATAAATGTTTTTGAAGTGCGTGAATAAATCCAAAATTGTAACCCTAACCTCTGGGTCGTCAGTGCACGTGTAGGCGTAGCGTGTAGGTAGTGGCAGTCTATCCACATACAACAACTACTTGGGCAGAAATATCTATCGGTCGCAGTCTTCTGCAAATAAAATCCAAAAGTCAGACAGACGCCAAGACAGTGTATCCATTCATTGTTGTGCATAAACGTGCTCAAACAGTGCCGATTACTGATCATGCTCAGGTGAACTAGGGCTGGGCAATAAAACGATAATGGTAATTATCATGATCCATCCATCCATCCATCGTCAACTGCTTATCCTGCGTACAGGGCCGCGGGGGGGCTGGAGCCAATCCCAGCTGACATTGGGCGAAAGGCGGGGTACACCCCGGACAGGTCGCCAGTCCATCGCAGGATTATCGTGATACAATCTTCCTCAATAACAAATGTTCAATAAATATTTGATTTAATTTGAATCACAAACAAATCAGCACTTTCTTTTCTATTAAGATGTTTATTGTGTTGAGGAAAAGGGACTGAATAAAGATTTGACTTTATTTTTCTCATGCATATTTGTTGTTTTGAATGTTCTACCTCAGTGAAGTGATCCACTGTGTGATACCAGGCTGCTTTTTGGCATCAAGTGTTTGTCATGTTCTGACCATAAAGAAACGTTTAAAAGCACAATTAACCATCTGGTTTCTTCAGGAGCAAAAAAATCAGCCTTTAAATTTATAATAATAAAAATAATGATTGAATAATGATTTTACTATTTCTGTCCATATCGCCCAGCCCTTACTCATACACTGCTGTGTTAAACTCAATATAAACTACTAAAATAACAGAAAAGAGTAACTTACACATAATAAAGAAAGGTAGCAAGAAAACGATGCCGGACATAACTTAAGTTTCACTTTCACTTTCCGGCCGAGTTAATGCACAAGCGCACCGCTAAAGGGAGGTAAATAATCCATGGAGGAAAACAAATCACGGTGAAAGACATACTTTAGAAAGTTATTTAAATTTTTTGGACCTGCGCAAATGAGAGGAGGACGTGATGTAGGCTACAGTTGTTTGAGCTAGACAGAACAATCGGTCTTCCTCCAACCACTTTAACTTGCGTCTCCCAATCTTGCAGCCACGACTGACGATAACATGACAGGCAGCCAGACGTCAACGTCTGCAGCTAACGTAAACGTAACATATGAGTTCTATTAATGGCAGGGTCTCACATTGTCAATTACTAAAAGAAAATCATACAAATACACACTAATTACGCCTAGGCGTTTTAGGCGACAGCGAGTGACAATTTCCCAACTGCCTTAAACCTTAAGACCTTTTAAGACTTTTTAAGAAGCCGCGGGAACCCGGAACTAATAGACAGTGGCAGCGCCAATGTCGGGCTTAGCAACAGTAACTAAGGTGGGCGGAGCTTAGTGAAGAGTCAGTTGCGTTGCATGTTTGCTTATTGTGCATTGTTTCATTTGTTATTCAACATTTCTTGTTGCAAGCTGTTTTTCAGAAGATCTTTCAAAAGTAATGGAGACATTCTTATTCTGAGATGTCCCCAGCGTCCCCAATGTAAATGCCCACTATCAGTCAATATTTTTAAATGTCCCGCCCCATCCAGGCTGTGATTCGTCGGTTCACCAAAAGTAACACTGGCGAGTTACTTTCTGCACACGGCTGCTTACCCGAGCTTCTCTTCTCCCTGCTCTGAAGAGAAGAGACTGAAAAGAGGACGTTGACGGAGGAAATTAATAATAAGAGAAGAAGAGAGTTTTGTGAAATAAAAGGCTGCAATACAGTAGCAAAGCTGGTATTCTAGTAAGTAATATTGCCATGTCTTGTGTTGTCGCTCTTGCTTGATGTTTGGTTGTGTTAGTAAAGTTATCAACTTGCTAGTTTTAGAAGTAATGTAATCATAAGAAATACGTACAGCAGTCTTTATGACAGCGGGGAATTACACTCTGAAACAGTAGGTTTCAAATCGCACCAAAACTTACATAATTTTGCCTTCCACATGATTAATTATGCATACTCTTTTCCTCAAAGTTAAGAATGCAACTTTTTAATTAACTTTGCATCTGCCAGGCTCCTCGGTATGAGGACTGAAAAAGTTGGATCGATACATCCTAACCAAAAACACAATGTGTAATATAATGTTCCTAACTAAATAACTAACTTGGAAGAGCAGTTTTGAGAAGAACTAGAAATTTGACTTTGAAACAATGACATTGTATCGTACAGTATATCATCTTTGCCCTTTGGCAGATATGGTGCGGCCTTTGGGGATCTTGTACACACAGAGATGTGAGAATATTTTACCAAAAGAGCCGGTAGTCACACAGCTTCACCCCTCAGCACTTTTTTCAATAAAAAAAGAAATGGAAGTATAGTTGATTTCTTAATGTCAACCAAGCGACTAGGACTGCAACTCAAAATAATTTTCAATACAGAATAATTTGTTTTGTTTATTCTTTAAAACACTTAAAATAATGTTGCAAAACAAATTTGTATATATCTGGTTGTAACTTTAGTTCAATACGTAAATCGGATGAAATTGGATAGGCACAACTAAGCATCTGTTGTATCTACAAATGTTATCTGTTTACTGAACACTCCAGTAACTGCTTTACGATAAGACACCTGTTCCTCAATATGACCACTGAGAAAACAAAATGCCCAGAACAGGTTGGTTCCTCACTTTTTTCCCCCCAGAAAGAGAACATAGGGCGATTAAAAAACCTTCATGCCCCTCTAGGAGAGGAACCTCACTGATTTTCTCCCTGTTTGCTTCATATGTGATTTATTCATTTAGAAGAGGTGATATTAGCATTAAAAGGCAGACACGCCACTGTACATGCGTTTTTCATTCTCCCTCTTAAAGTGTAATAGTGTAAAACAGACGGGGGAGGATATGTCTACATGCCTGTGTGTAACTTATCAACACTTGTTATATCACCACTGGGTCTATGCATGGCTTCATTACTTAAATTGTATTTGTGTAGAGTCTTAATCATATCAGCTTTAATTTGTATAGCTCGGCAAACAGTCCACTTCTCACACTAAATTGATAATGATGGATAACCCCTTAAATACGTACAGTATGAAGAGCATATACATCATTTACAAACCTGCCACAAAATTAAGAGCTGCAGTGTGTCCATTGTTCACCTTGACAATGCTCTTAACCAGTCTGAAGACACATCACCTACCAGTGACCTCGGGAGAGCATGCTATGCTGTGTTACACTTCCAAGGGTAATTGCTGTTAGATCAGAGCTAATCCAGAGCCAGACAAAATACCTGAAGAAATGCACACTGTGTGCTCTGCCTGTGAATGGAGGAGAGGAGGATACAGCCATGACATACCAATGAGCTTCCTTTGGATAAGCATACAATGTGTGAGGCCAAATGTCCATTTCCCCCTAAGGCTTATCAGAAGTGCATAGTGCTGAAAACAACTCTTTTCAATTTCACCGATGCTGTATGAAAGAAAAGATTAAATCTGACTGCCATTTTAGAACGTCTCAAACAGAAAGTGTGAAGTTTAATAATAATGGCGTGGAAACACATTGCATTTCATCAATTTAAAAACCTTACAGGCACCCATCCTTCAAGATTTATAATGATCACACAAAATGTCTCCATGAGCCATGTCGATGCATAATGAAAAACAACAATTGCAAACAAAAACACATTTCAAGGAGATGTTGTTATAGGCACCCCTGCTAACCAAACGGTTATAAATTACTGAATGTATGATTCTCTTTGTGATTCTCAAAGACAAAACAAGTCCCTTTGTGAAACTTGTACACAATGCCGCCATTATCTAACAAACCAACAGTGTCTCTTAATCTAAACCACCTGAGGTCATACACAATATTTGGTCACATCTTACTGACTTCTCAGAGTGGAGAAAATATCTATGTTTTGTTTGAAATCAATGGGCTGATATTATCCAGACTGACAACTGGAAAAAGAAGACTTAGAACATGTGTCCCTGTGCAGATAAAGCCAACTCCACCAGGAACTTGGACAGATGTGTGCATGATCGAGCATGAAAAAAAAAAAAAAAAAATAGTGGGAGGGAACCCATCAGTCGAGGGGAGATTAATGGTGCACATTCTTTATCTGAAAGGAAATCTCATAGATTGTACAGCTTGGAGGGAATGCAAATAGGTACAAACACACCAGCATAGATAAAAGGTTTAAAATCTTTTGTAGGAACCATGGGGATATAACGGTAGTGAGCTGTACAGAGCTGGCACGTTTCCAAGGTGCAGAGCAAATTCTGGTGGGAATCAAATTTTATGGGTCTTAAACATCATTGTGACCAGCTTATATGAACAATGACTCTCCTTCTCCTCTTTGAAACACACACACTGCTTGTCATGTTTGCAAAATAAAACCCTTAAGTGATTTCAATAAGTCCATTAACTAGGTTAGTTGAGACCGTTTGACTATATCGCCACTGTGATAATGAAATAATACACACACACACACACACACACACACACACACTCTGCTGGTACTATAAACGCAAGCCATACCCTCCTGCATAAACTGTAAGATTGCAGAAGAAAAAAATAAATAAATAAAAGACAAATACATAGGAAAAACACATTTTGTTGGAATTGTTTTTCAAACAAATGACATTGAATCCTAAAAGTATTGAAACATAGAGCATAGTGTTTTGTTAGTAGGAAAAAAATAAATAAAATGAGTATGTTGAGTTCAGAATGAAAGCAGATGGTGAACAATATAGAGTGCGCATCAAAGAAGCAAGGACAAGAGGGAGAGAGCAACTGGACTTTCATCCTGCCTATGATCTGGAATCCAACCTGTCAACCAGTAGGATGACATTTAAAAGCTGTTTGGTACGTTTGAAGACAGAGAAGGGGGCGCAAGTGAATTCCCGTGAGCCATGGTCTGTGTAAACCATATATTTTACTGACATGTTGATGCCGACTCACACTTCTATCTTGTTCCTCACCATCTTACGTATGGCGGATTAATGTCAATTTGATGGATCCACCCATCCGCTTGCTCAAAGAATAAATATAATTTATTTCAGTTTATTTAATTTCAATTCACTTTCCTTCAGCAAAAAGAACATTTTGTGACATCAAAATCACCTACCACAAAAAACTAATAAATAGAAAAAAATATTAAAACATAAAACACTTCTAAAACAGGAAAGGGGAAATGAGGCTACAAAATGGACTAAAACTCTTAACAGCCTATTTTTGGCAATGCACTGTTTTTTATTTCACATTATTCCTTTTAATCCAGAAATATTGAATTGGTCTTTGTTGCCATTTCTGTTATTGGCAAGAAGTGGATGATACAGGCAAGATGGACTTTGAAATTAAATTGCTTGTAGCGATGACTGACTGGTCCATTGATTTGCTCTAAATTAATTATGTATGAAAATGGCACAAAATCACTGCAAGTTAGCATATTCATAAACAGTCTATAAAAAATTACAGTAGTTTTATCGCGGACTCTATAAGATGTAAGCAGCACCACCCTTTCTCAAAAGCTGATTTCCTTGTGTGTCACACAGAGTTGGCTCAGAGCAGTCTGTAACCGGCTGCCTGAGTATCAGCAGGTAGGTAGACAGCATTTCCATTACAACTCTTGCAAGATAAGTTAGAACTTGCACACAAGTAAGAGCACTGCAGAGGCACAGGAAATTCCACCTGCTCTTGAGCACCCCGATAGCTCTCACATGAGGATGGACTTCACATATTTGAGCAATACTACAGCTTCTAAGCAGAAATCCAAACGTGAGTACACACACACACACACCGCCTTAAGGAGCAAACAGCGTCCAAGGCTTTTTTCGCAGCTTATTTCTTTAATTTAGTTTAGACATTCAGGTTTGGACTTCTTACTAACTATTTTGTTCATGCTGGGCAGAAATGTTGCTCCAACCAGAACAAGCTAAAGGTGTTTAGCAGAATAGTTAGCGATCTACCTGTGTACATTGTAAAATTTATAAGAGCAGATGATAAGGAATTTAGACACCTTTTTTGCATTAATGTGAAACAGCTAACTAATTAACAGCCACATTCTGTTCATTAACTACAATTATAAAATAAATATAGATTTTCTGAAAAGAGTCAATAAATGTTACATTTTTCAACATTATGTCAAATTAAAATGTTGATTTATCAAATACCAGTATAGTGAATTCAATAATACTTTTGTTATGAATTGGTGTTATATAAATAAATAATTGAAATACCAGAAGAGAAAAACATCACGTTCTTATAGAAGTTATGGAGAAAAAATATTCCAACTCAGAATACTGAACTCACCGTGAACTTAGCAAAACCAATCAAATCACATGAATTAATGATAGAAATTGAGTTGATTCATCCTTTTGTGGCAGAGCTTCCATTTTGTGCAGGTTCTGTAAAATCCAAATAACAGATTGTTAATAGAGGCACAAATCAGCTTAGAAACCTGATGAAAACCTTGATTTCAAGTTGGATTCAATGCTGCGTCTTTTTCCAATTAACCTTTAATGGAAAACTGCCCTTCTGTTACCTGACTTTTATTCAATCAAATCATGGCTTTGTTTGAAAGGTTATGTGTGCTTGTCTTGCAGTAGATTTTTAGTCTTGCAGTTGCTCTTGCTGTATTGTCCATAGATGTTGACCGTAGTGATCTGTAGGCAAATTTGAGATCTGTAAAATATTCACCATGTCGGCATAATCATGCTTGGTTTCAAAGATGTTTTGTGCAAGTTGATGGATTTCACCCAAACTCCCTGTGCCCCAAATGCCTGGCTCGCATTATAAAAAGTATTTTACTAAGAGAGCAAATACATTACACAGTTTTTGTCACACAGGGCCTTCTATTATGTGGTGGGGTACACACCAGAGGAGCCCAAGGAGCAAAAAGAGCAACTAAATGGAATTGCTTTTATAAATCAGTGTCACATTATGCATTCAGTGCACAGACTAGAAAGCCTCTCTACAGTATACAAGCAGAAAGTTTATGAATCTTTTGGGAATCAGCTTGCAACATGCTCTCTTGTTAGATACATTATCCAGGCTGTTTGTTGTTACTAGTCCAGCTTTACATATCAAGATAAGTTCTCTTGGACTTACAGGGGTACACCCACACAAACCAATGCTCAAAGAAACATACAATGGAAGTTACAGAGATAAGAAGGTAGATGGGCAGCATTAAAGACTCTTACAGGGAGACGGACTGATGAAAAAGTTTAGGTTGCCTTTAGTTTTCGAAACTAAAGTCTAAATAAAAGCAGGCTGCTGGTTTCAGTTTACATGAAAAGACACTTGATAATACTGGTGAGAGTCCCTGGGCTTGTCACTGAACCTATGAAAGGCTTTTGAAGCCATAGTAGAGGTCCTGTGTAAGATGCTAATGGCTGAGATGGCTGTCAGGTTGGTAACAGTAGTTGTGTACACTACATACTGTATATAAAGTATTCTACAAGCAGCATGCTCAGCTCAGATTTCTAAACATCAGATCCAACTATTACTTTTTATTGAGCCACAGCAATTATATGTATAAGCAGACAACCTAATTTGTTTGAGACATAAGTAAACAGAGCCCACACCTCATGTTTATGTAGAAGGAGGGGTAAACACTTTATCAGGATCTACCCATTTCTTTATTTATCCTGCTACAGTAAATCACCCCAAAAGATTGCATCTTAGCCAACTCATACAATATATGATAAGCAAAAACAACAGAAAAAGCTATTGCATTTTGCCATTCCGTCATTTGCAGAACATTATCTTTGATCTTCTTTGCCAATTAATAAAATGGAGGAGGAAAAAATGTATAAACAATTGTGAATGTTGTTGCTTTGCATAAATCAGGGCGGGGGGGAGCAAGAAAAACTGAGCTTGTGCATTCATTAGGGGTATTTACATAAACTTCTTTGTTCAGTCCAACAAAGATAACTACAATGCGCCTCTCAGCAATGGTAATAATCAAATGATTATCTTTAGATCAAAGCTGTCCACCTCTGCCACAAGGCAAGACTAGAGAGACTGACGGTAAAACAAAGCATTACTAAATACAGTTCCCGCAAAGAAGTGCAACCAGCACGGGTCACTGACCACAATTCATTCATCCTTTCCATGCCATCACTTAGGCCTGTAACCATTAAGCTAAATGAGCACGATTCTTCACTCCATGTCTGTCAAATGAGTTTCCCATTGGGTGAGGTGACACAACCTCACAATCTGTCGTTTGTTCTTTATAATTTATGCAGAGGACCATTGAAGTTGTTATTGTTGAAGTCATTATGGCCCAACACCTTCCTGAGACACTTAATGCCGTTTTGTCCTTTGTGTACACATGGTCTGAGGAATGAAAATGTACATTCTCAATGCACATTTTCACATGTAGGAAATACATTTTCTTTGTGTTTGCACTTAAATAAATAAATAAATGAATAAATATGGAACCGAAGAGGTAGCTGACAAATCAGTGGAAACAAACAACTTCAAAGTTCCTCACAGCAAGCTGTAAAACATAAATTTAAATTAAAATAGAATACCAGAAAATCACCACCAGATACTGCAGCCAACCTGATGCAAGACATTTCTCACCACTTAGCAGACGAGGGGCTGTTCTACTAGCCAGTCAGAAGACCAATTGCAGAGCTTCTTTTGTGTCATAAACCTGCCACATGAGACTGTGGCAGGGCATTACATGTACAGAATGGGGTTAGGACCAGAATTCACACTACAAATGAGAGTGCCAGTAGTAAAGCATTCATCTTAAACAAGACAACTTGCTATATGTCTATTATAGCAGGTCAAAAGATGATAAATAGACCATTTGATGGCCTACACAAGCGCCACCATAGATCCTACTCTCTATGCTCGCTTGGCACCCTCTGTATATCAGTTGGGTGAGCTTGTTTATAAGTATTCTAACTACACTCCACTCAAAACAGCGCCAAATTAAGTGCTATGCTACAATTTTAAAAGTCCTCCTGAAATTTCACACCTTTGCTTTAGCTCCACACCATGTAATAACTCCCCTCTCTCCTGTTGACCTTATCCCCCTCTTCATTGCTTGTCCAGCAGTGCTAAGCTCAACCCCTGACATAAGATTGAGATGTAGTGCAGTGTGTACATGTTCTGTACCACAGAGAACAGTGTGCTCCAGTGTAGGCATTCTTTTTTTTTTTTCATTTTACCACTGTTGCTTTTAATCTCCCATCTCTAAGCAAGCAGAGTTTGCTGTAACTCTGAAAGACTCAGGAAGGCACAGATGGGAAACGGAGAGACAGGTAAGGGCTGGTGACATGCCAGAGTTTGATACGATGCAAAAAAAAATAAAAATAAAAGACAAAGATGTGGTGTAAAATGAAAAGTGTAAAGATTTAGTGCACTTTGACGGACAGGGACGATAAAGGACAGGGAGACAATTGAATGTTTTCGATCTCATGTTAAGTGCCTGAAGGTTTTCAAAAAGGTGAACTCCTAATTAGGTGTTTACCAAGTCAGCCATGTTGCTAAACGTATTGATTTCCACCCAGACCCATCACTTAAAATGAGCAAATAAAATTCTCTAGCAGCATAGGAATTCACTCCCTTTAATTTCAAAGCACGATGCTACAAAATTGCATTGCCAACATATTTTGCACGTTGCACACTACAACTGCATTACAAATTGGCATTAAGATTCTAAAGTATTGTTCAACAGTAGTATGATAGTGTAGTGCTAGGAAACACCTGAAGCTGAAAATTTGACCATTGAATTCCTTGAATGTGCCCCCCCCCCCCCCCCACATGCTAAAATGCATCCACACACAAAAAAAAAACAATAAAACATATCAGCAATTCCAATTCTAATCATTTTACCAGAAAGGTAAAGCTGTGTGTGTTTATTGAATACAGTGATTTAGCTCACTGTTGGCTTTATTATTATTTTCCACACATAAGGAAAGGGCTAAGAAAACAAAATAAGAAAGAGGGAGGGGGAGGAGCCCTGTACATTTCCTCTGCACTGCCCTTTCAGCTCATCCATTCTCCATGACACTTCAGGTAATAAATCAAAGCTGAGCAAGTAGGCCCAAGTGGGAAGGGGACTTGACGTCCCCTGCTGTCCCCACTCCCCCTTTCCTTAACCTCTGATGTTGGTTCGACAAAACAATCGGACATCTGACAATATCAAAGAAACAGAAACAAGACTATGCTCATTATACTGTAGTTTCAAAGGCATTTGGCTAATAAGGTATGCTCCAGTATTTTGAAATCTCTGAGGTACCATTTTTTAAAAATGGTAAGTGAATTTTGTTGAAAGGAAAGAAATACAGCTGCTGTGAGGAGGCGTAATGTAACACATGGTTTGTACCTATACTTGTCAGGCAAGTGTGGCACAGCAGTAAATGCTGAATGTTAAAGCATAATACTGAGAACAAAGTCTGTTAATCTGTTTCTAAAATAAAAATGGCAATTTAAGCATGAGGTCAAAAAGTCCTTTGCCAAGAAAAGAAAAAAAGACCGAGCAGGTGTCTCAAGTGTAATGAGACACCAAGTGCAACTTTTAATGTTTATTCTCTGGTATCAGAGCCCATGAGAAAAGTTAAGATTACATTACTGGAGGCAGCATGTGCCTTGTCGTTAGTCTGCATTGTCACAAGCACTGATGTTAACAGCTTTCTGAAAGCTTCAGAAAAACAGACATTCATGAAAAGAATAGAGTGTGGGTGGGTGGTTTCCTCAATCTAATATTGTCTACACACTATACAGTCCTATATAATGTTTACTGGGTATTAAAGAATAAAATTTTTTAAAAAAGGAATAAATAAAAATTTACAATGCCCATGCTCAAAACCACATAACTTGTGTCTGTCTGACTGTATATCTGGTAAGGCTTAAGCTTTTGTAACATCCTGGACCATCAAAACTCGCAATTTTAATATGATAGAGAGGTAAAATGATTAGGTAGAATATTGATGCGACAAAGGCAATTCTGATAATACAAATTCACCGTCTATGGAATTCAACTTGCTCATTCTGTTTTACTAAATCAACAACACTGTGTATTTTAATGATGCCAGGTACAGCATTTGATCTCACAAGCAGAACTCAAGCCATTTATACATCGATGAAGAGAAAAGCTGTCGAGATGACCTAAAGCATTATGGTGTTGAACGCGAAATACATGGGATACACATGTGACACCATAATGTCTACTTCCTGACTCCTGTGTCAGGATCTTAACACGCACATGTAAGCTTTGATACAAAAACAGTGAGGTATTTTTTTTTGTTATATATCACTGTATCCTGGCAGACAACACATAGATTAAATGAAAATATCATTAAGACTGTAATTTAATATAAACATATGTTACTGCTGTTTTTCTTAATGGTATCAATTCCTACTTAATGTCTTAAATATCAGTTTTGTAGTGACAACACTATGATTTGTCATGGATGCAACCACTTGCAAGCAATTCTTTCATTTCACAGTGTTGTCAACAGCGTGAACAAACATGCTTGCATTAAAACTATTAAAAGCCCCATTTCTCCTCCTCCCTCCACAGCATGCAGCCATGCACTGGAAGGGTGAAGCAGCAAATTTGCTAGCTGGCTGACTGGGAGGACAGAGAGGCCTTTCTCACCAGTCAACGGCTGTCCTTAATGAGAATAGAAAGTGATTTACTAGCTTAATGCTCCAGACCTCAGCCTGCCTGCCCGCCTTTGCTTCACGCAGCCAATCGGCACTCTTCATACAGAGAATGAAACTGAGACCAGGGAAAGAAAGAAAAAAAAAGAAGATGGCAAGCCAGAGTCCAAAAACTGCAGTAATGAGACATGGATTCTCTCAGTACCTCACATCACTGATCCCCACAAAGTCTTTGTGCATCTTTGTATTTGCCATATAACAGGTTTTCTATCATACTGAGCCAATACAGTTGCCCTGAATTGATTGGGAACTGTAAAACACACAGCATCTTTTGCAATTACAGTGCACCATGTGTGGCTTATTGCAGTTAACATACATTACTGTGTGCCACATGCACTCTCTGCACACCTTCCAAAACACAGTCGTAAAAACAGTTGCTTGGCTCACACAGCAAAGGGGCGAAGAACATCCATCTTTCACATGGCTCTGTGACATAAGTGGGGAAATATGGAGAAAGCAAGGTAAGCAAGTCCCCTTCATGCATAGCCGGCTCCTCTTACAAAGTAAATATCTTTTGTGGAGGTTGAAAGGCAAATACACTGTCCCGCCATTACTTGCTCTATGATTATCCAATCAGTGCTGCTATTCCCAAGGCCATTTTAAAGCCAGTGGCATTTACATAGGACTTGCGATGACCTGTCAAAGACCAGTGTTGTTGCCGTTTTCATTCACTTCTATCTCTGACAGAACAGCAGGTTTCCTTAAAACCTAGCCATGGCCAAATGTTGACAGTGAAGTAAACTCTAACCTAGTACTTTAATATGTTACACTTATACCACCAGCAATGCATGTGTGTCTTCAATTATAAAGTCAAGTGAGGATAAACTACCAATTTCATGCACATTTCCAGGGCCAAATTGCGTCCCTTGATTGGGGCACCATACTTAGTGTATGCATGAAATTTGAAGTCATAATCATATTGTACCACAAAATAGAAAAGCCAGACAGAAAGAGAGACAGAGTATGAAGGAGGGGGGGCAGAGGAGGAAATGGATAGTCACTTAAACATGAGTGGTACTTTGTGGTAGCCCATGTTTCATACAAAAAGCAGTGTTGTTAAGTAAAACAAGGGAAAGAGGGAATTTGTGTATTATAGTTTTACCTGGATTATGGGTTGCACATCATGCTGGCTAGATAACATTCTAGCTACCCTGACATCTAAGCAAGGGAATGGAAACAGGACAGGTGCTTAAACGCCAGGGAGTACCCGTGTTTGGGGAGTGTAGCTCTTGGTTGCACACAGTCTATACCAGTGTGCATGGTCCCTATGCGCACTAAATGTGCAGCTATGTTGACAGGTTATCATCGTGGAGGTGAAGCACAGTAACAAAGCAGTTCTTACCGAGTGTGAAGTAGGGGAGAGCTGTGTTGTCAAGATCATCCATTACGGAAATTCGCCCAGGTAGGTCGGTCCTAACGAATAACAGGAGTCGGGATTCCCCTCCTCCTCCTCCTCCTCCTCCTCCTCCTCCTCCTCCTCCTCCAGTTCCTCCTCCAGCAGCACCACCTGCTCCAGCAGCACCCCCTCCTCCTCCGACCACGTTCCCCGAGGCTCCGCCGGTGAAGCTGAACTCGTTCTCCCGGAGTACGGGCAGGGTCGAGACGGTAACCGATTTCACCTCACATGGCGTATCCGCTTCGTTCTCTTTGTCCCGATCTTCGTCGGGCGATGTTGCCCCCCTGTTTGCGTGGACGGCCAAGTTTTCTGTTAAAAAGAGCCCCACGAGAAGGACGCGGAGGTGCAGCAGCAATACCCTCGCCATCCCGCTCCTTGTGTGTGGTTCTCTCGCTTTGAGTGGGGCTCATAAGCAGTCCGTTCACTTATAGTACAGTCGCTGCAAAGGAGTCGCGTCCGTCCAGGAGGCGGCAGCACAGGTGTAGTGTGAATGACATCTTTCGGCTCCTCACACCACATCCATTTGTGTTCACGCTGTGGGGCAACAAATCACTGATACTCGGAAAAGCACGTGTCCTTCGTAAAGACAGATATGAGGTGGAGTCAGCATGATAAGTAGTAGCGATCTCTGTCACGCGGCTTTTTTGTCAAAACCATCCAAAATATTTGGCCAAGTAATAATGGGTCCATTCTGAAAGAGTAAGAATAAGAGCTAAGATGCCTTAAATCACATAGCCTACTTTGGATATTTTTTTATTTATTTTTTTTTTAAATCAGTGAATCAGGTGGGCTAGATCTTGGACTGTCATATAGGCTAAGCCAATACAGTAGTTAGTAGTAGGCCTAAATGAATAAACAAATGTTTTATTTAGGCCTACATATAGACTTACCTCGGTTTTACCTATCTTTGTGAGGTTCAGAGTTCATACTTGACCCTGAACACAGCAGTTAACAAAACAATATAGCCTATAGCCTATATGGGAGAGCAGGGTGATTTGAGCCTGTGGGCAAGTTGAGCCACCCCTTGTATCTGGGTAACAAAATTAGACATAGACAAAATTGGTCATTTGACCATACATTTTTGAAGAATCATCCATTTCCCTCACCCTGTGATGGAGAGAAGCTCATGGAACAATTGATATAAGTTCAATAAACAGTTTTTTCACCTTTCAGAGTTTTTCTTTTTAATCTCACATGTTAATGCTTTAGGAAGTTACAGTACGAGGCGATACTGTTAGCATGATGTTACCTTTAAACTGCTGTATGACACAAGTTTGTTAAAATGGTACGGATGGGGTAATTTGAGCTAAAAGACCTGAGGGCAGTCAAGCCAGGTGTGTAATTCTACACCGCATTCTTACATTTTATCACCAAAATAATGAGACATGAATTTTAAACCAGAAGCCATCATGCCATGCTTCTATAAATGGAAGACAGACAGAGCTTTAACTCCTCTTGTGGATTTGGACAGATCAGTGGGAGAGGTACACAATGGGATGTCCATACGTCAGGTGGCAAGGGACATGAAGATCAACAGGATGACTTTTAGGGGGTACATTATGAAACATATCAAAAACCTAGCAGCAAAGAAAAAATGACATTGATGTCCCAGATAGTCATATATTTTTTTTTTAGATCTGAAGTGATTATTCCCAGGAAAGCACTGTCACATCCTGAAAAATTTGAGTACATATTTTAGTTAGAGACCTTACTATCATGTCCTTACTTTAAAGATCCCTCAAGTAAAAACAAGCTCAACTCAATTCAGGAAAACACAATAATTCATGTTTAACACACTACAAGGTCCTTAAATAGTGATAAATAAAACAGTGGAAAAACAGATGCGTAAGCACTACTACTAATTGCCTCCCTCATTTCATAAACAAGGCCTCTGGTCTGCAATTTACCATGCCCTAACAGACTCAGCACCAAGTGCTCAGCAAAGAGTTTTTCATTCATCCATACACCTACTGTCAATTCATTCACTGTTGAAACAGATCTTTTCAAATATTAAAAGCTACGTTAAGTCTACTACTTCAACTGAATCTGCAGTTTCACCTGGAAGATTCCAGTTCAAACCAAAGACAATTCGTCCTACCTGGAAATATATCATCTCTGGTGACTGCAACCGAAATGAAATTGAGCAAATTTTTCAAAAATGATAAGGTGTTCATGAAATAAACAATAGTTACAATATACAAATCAGTACAAAAATATAAATAAGTTACACAGATGTAAATTTAAAAAGAAAAGAAAGTTAATAAAAGTTTTTCTTCACTCAATGGTTACATAAAGTAACATCCTTTCTCCCTTCCTAAACCTCGGTCCAAGACCTCAGACTCAAGCTGGTATGTTGATGCAATGCAGTCACATCAATATCAACAATGGCTCATCACTAGTTGATTGTTCATATCAGCTGTTTCATATCTATATAATTTTGGAAGGGGAAAAAAGTTAAGTTTTTTGTTATCAATTTGTGTAACCTACTTACTGTTGGTTGGGATTTTTGGATCACCCAGACTTTAGAATAAATCTGAATACTTGTTTGCCTCTGTGAGTCTTCCCATCATTACTGCATTTGACCTCTGAGGGCGAGAGAGACAATCTCCATCCTTGTGCTCTGTCCATGGTGCTGACACATCTAAACAGTGCTGAGAATGAATTGAGGAGTCTCACAACCTGAGGGAAGAAGCTGCCCTGGAGATTGGTGGTATTACAGCGGATACTTCTGTATCTCTTGCCAAACCACAGCAAGGTGATCAGGCTAGGCTGGGGTGGGTACTGTCTATTAGTATCCTTTGAGCTCTGCGTAGGCACCTCAACTCACTGATGCTTGGCAAATGGGTACCAATGATCTTCTTAATAACCTGCTGCAGAGCCCTCCTGTCCAGGGCCATACACATCCCACGGTTTACAGTCGGGATGCTTTCTATTGCTCTTCTGTAAAAGTTAATAATTTACTGTCCCAATTCCAAATTACATACAAGTTTGTCAAATCAGAATCAGCTTTTATTGCCAGGTATGTGTACACATATGAGGAATTTGACTCAGGATTGTACATTGCTCACCATGTGCTTACTCATACAAAAATACAAAATCACAATAATAAAATAAAATAAAATCATACACAGACTTCAGTGTAGACAACACAAATATACACACTATGAACAAAAACAATATAGACATATTGACAAATAGTGCAGTGAGCAGAGTGCAAAGGATGCAGGAGTATGTACATGTCGGAGGTGGATGTGATAAACGGTACATATACATGCATACATGTACACATGTACACAGTGCAATGAAGCATTGTGCAAAGGATGCTGGAATATAATAAGTATAGTACTGTAGTATGGAAGTATGTAGTACTTTGTACTACCACTGATTTTCATAG